>NC_072408.2:27548181-27850530 GCF_028858775.2 Pan troglodytes | reverse complement strand
GAAACCAAAGATTGGTCCTATAATTGCAACCGTCTGCACACACCCTGCACCAAGAAAAGAAAAGGAAAAAAAAAAAGCTGTCATTTCTTTACTTTGATAAATTAATACAATTTTAAACAAGAAATGTGTGATCCAGTTAGTAGCTCAAAATGTTTTAACTCATTTGCATGTGTTTAGTTAACTTTAAAACCACATCAAATCAGGAAATAAGTCCTTCACTGCTTTGGGGGAAGAATGAACAATTTTAAGGCATTAAATATGTCTTAGTAAGAAAATAACATTAATACTCTGAGGAAATTAATTTTCCAAAATGGAAAAAACTTTTATTTCCTAGGATTAGATTCCTCACTGATAAAAATTAGAATTGTATTAATTTTGATAGTTTGTCAAAAACATTTTACGTTCAGTTAAGCATAAGACTTGTTTTGACATTCAAATGGATTTCTTCCACCTTAGTAAAAAAGTGCGTCCATTCATTTCGAGGTTCTGTGGTATCATTAGTGAGAGCAGGACCTGTAAAGATCCCCAGATGCAGCTAGCAAAGGTGCTAGGATTTGGAGCAGGAAAAGTTATCTCTGGAACCCTCTTGACCATTCAGGCTAACCTTCATAGCCAGGTGGAACAGATGGCCTAAAGGACACCAGAACTACCAGAAAGGTAGTTCTTCCCTTCCAAATATCTCCAATCTATTTTTCATTTCACCACAAAGCTTAAAACACACATATTCATGGGAGATTAAGTTAACTGGAAGAGTAAACAGCAGTTACCAGATACTTTTTGGAACAGTGGAAAAGAGAACAAGCCCTGAGCTCCTAGAGAAGAAGGGGACACCTACGCACCTGTATGCTTCTCCTGGCTGTGACCTTTCCTCTAGTCTCTAGAGTAATTGCCTAGTGCAGGTGATGAAGTGTTTGTTGCAGTTCCAGTTCCTGATTTTACTGAAGTTTTCTGTTAGAGTAAGAGCTGTGATCTTAACTATAGCCTATTCAGGTGTAACCAGCACCCCCTGGAGTCCTGCAGAGCATAGCCAAGGCAAGATTATACAATGGACCTAGCTGTAGCGCCCCTCAATGAATTTAAATCTTGCCTTTCTGTCCCTGAACGTGAGGCCCTTAAAAGATCAGAATTTCAAGAAATCGAGACTGATGTATGTCAACACCATAGGAAAGGGTAAGATAACAGTTAAAAAAGGAGAGACTGACATGTATTTGTAGCTTAATGTTAAGACATCAGAGGAAACCAATAAATGCTGTTTAGATGTGTCTTACCTTAGGACTTTGCCTCTGCTATATTTTGGTTTTTCAGATTTTTAGCTGCTGGTCTATTTACTGGGATGTGTTCCAGAGATGAGGTAGCCTCAGGCCTTGCTTCTATTTTTTATATACTTTTCTTTATCCATTTCTACCTGCTTTTGAGATCTCAAGATTTCTTGTTGCCTATCCCTCATAGTTTTAAATAATCAGGGCTTATCAAATGGAAAGCACTTATCAAGGGCTTATCAAATGGAAAGCTAGGGCTCAAGAAACAAACTTTTAAATAAACTAAAATGCCTAAATGCTTTAGCTGTACAGTTAACCCACTAAAAAGAACCTATGAAACCTGAAGCCCATGAAGATACTTTCACAAGTTCATACGTCATTGCAGCTAAGCTCGCAGTTATTTTCTTTTAATCTGATGTTCCTTTTCTAATGCAATAGATCCCTCTAACTATGGTGTCTTCATCATCCAAATCTGAACTGTGCACTTCAGAAATGTGTGAGCTAAATAAAGGAGTTGGATATGAAGTATAAAAAGCTTCCCCACTTAATTTAGCATAGAGGGGAATTCAAAAAACTAGACACCCTGCTTCCCAAGAAGATAAGTGAAGCAATATGCCAATATTACCAATATAGAAAGCTGCATTGTCTTCACTGGCAAAATCATCCAGGTAGGCAATGCCCAAAGGCTGAATGGGAGTTTCTCCTATTCCACGAAGAAGATTGCCCAGGAAAACATAAATCCACATGGAAGAGCTAGTGTCCACTTCACATTCTTGAAAGAAAGGCAAACCAGAGGATTGAAAATAGATCACTTTAAAAGTTAAGTATTTATTCTGCATTTCTACCGTATATCTTAAACTGAACTAGAACGCAGGAGTTTTTGTGCAATAGTCTTAATTTGATGGGAGTTTGGTCAAGTTCTAAAAATGTTTTATACCTTCAACCTTTTAGGCAGAGTAAATCCCTGAGAGACTTCACCAAGGAACTTTATCGCTTCTTGTTCCTGATCCCTTTACTTTTTATTCTCTCTCTTCTTCTCATTTCATTCCTACCTCGAGCTATTTGAGTTCCCACACTACAATGACATTCAGTATCTATCTGGGGCAAAACAGAAAATTTTGAACAAAGTCTTTCTCACCTTAATTTTTAGTTCTTTTGAACAAAGTCTTTCTCACCTTAATTTTTGGTTCTATTTTTCAGCAGAAACCATAAGTAATCTTATTGTTGACCCAGTTTTATCTGAAATTCAAATTTTTATATGGTTGATATTCCAACATTTGGGCAGTATTGCCTACATTTATATTTGTTTGTTAGTGAACAACCATTTTTAGGACTCTGGAAACAAATTTACATAAAAATTATAAATCCCTATACTTTAGCAGTATAGTTATTCCAACAAAAGAAATCATTTGACAGCATTTTTAGAGTAAAATTCAAGGCTAACCATTTTTAAATGCTTTCGTAAAATTCATGTCTTAATATGATCATGTGCACTAGGATAATTACCCCCATATCATAAATGAAACATAGCTTTGAAGGTTTAGGTGCTTTAATAAAATTGATAATGTTAACAACCTCCAACAATCATCACTGCTGAATGTTCTTTCTCTGCTACGTGCTGAACTAAGTGCTTTGCAGGCATTTTTAAATTGAATCTTCCTAACAATCCTATGAGGTAGGAGTTATCTTTACCTGTTAATAACTCTTAAACTAATTTTTGATTCTGAAGAATAGATTATATGAAGAACTAAGGTGAACACCTTTGGGCAAGTGAATCCGACTGCATAACTAACAGAAAAGACTCCTTTGCACTCACATGGATTCTATCTGACTCTGCCTCTTCTAGAAAAGTTTAAATGACCATGGAGTTTTCACTTGTCTTCTCTGGATTTCTATTCTGCTTCCAAAAATATGATATGAATTCCTTTTCTAAAAATTAACTCTAACGTGCATTCTAGCCCTAGCAATTGTATAATTTTAAGAAGCTTGCTGGTAGGCGAGTCTTCTTGTAGAGAAGTGTAGGCACCTTAGGTCTGTGCTTTTTAATTCAATAACCATAAGCCACATGTGACTATTAAAATTGAAATTAAATAAAATTAAAATTCACTTTCTCTGTCACACTAACTATATTTCAAATACCCAATAGTCGCATGCAGCTAGGGGCTACTGTATTGGACAGCAAAGATATAAGACATTCCGATCATCACAGATAGTTCTGTGGACAGCTCTGCTGTAGATTGTTGCAGGGGAGATGAGGATTGTATGTGGAGCGGTTTTGAGAAGATCCTTATCATCAGCTTTAGGGTGAGTCTTGTGTCCACTATGTCTAACGAAACAGACTTTAAGGGAACAGGAGCTCACCTGAAGGAAGGGAAATAATTGAGTAATGAGTCATTCTCTGTATCTGCCTGCTAACTTCTCCCTTTATTAAACACATTTTAGTTACCGAGTCTAAGCCCTATGTTTCACCTTTCACCTTTTTACATTACAGGTTTAAATATTTCCTAACTAGTTGTGCTGTCAAAAGAAAACATCTTCCCTGACCGTACATTGTATACAGATGAAACTACAAGCCATTCAGTCAGTTTCCTGCCTCCTTATTTGAACCTAAATCATATTTATTATCTGTTATATTTTTACATGAACAAGGCTGCTGTTCTTGTCCATTGATTTGAATGCATCCTCCTGAACATATCTATTACCCCCTTTCATATTCTCCTCTTTGTCTAGAATGAGTTCCTTCTTTTGCTACAGCAGGAGAGGGTAAACTTTTTACATTTCTGTGCTTTCCTCTTCCTTCCCCTTCCACATTTCCATATGTTTTTAGTCCTTTGGCCCCTCCCTTCATTCAAACAGCCAGGGTTCATTGCCTGGAGAAAAAGACATCTCAACAGAATGTACTAATGAGAATATTAGGGGAGTGAAAAGGTCTTGTGGAATAGATAAGAGATTTGGATGGATGGCAGGTATATATTAATTTTAGAAAGGCTTCCATTCTGCCTGTATACAATGTGGTTCCTCCGGTTAGGAGTAGGGGGTGAAATTGGTAGGTGGCAGGGAAGGAGTGTGGAGCATATTGATGCTGAAGGGAAGCTGAAGGGAGAAGAGGGGATTTGCTCTCCCTGCCTGTACTGCGTCCTAGAGACACAGTAAACACCTATGGATAAATTTATGGCTACTCTGAGTAAGGAAAATCTGTGTTACCTCGGCCAAGTGAAGCCCAGGCAGGAGGCAAGACTCTATTTCAGTCTAGCTCAGCATTCCTGCCTTTGACTCATAGGACTTCCAGTGTCTACAGTGATATAGAAGAGAGTATTCCCATATTGCCAAGGGTGTCTCAGACAAAGCATTGCTGTGTCATATGCATCAGCCATCTAGAACACTAGACACTTTGATAAAATTCCTGCATCCTTGCTCAGGTGAAAAATAGAATTATTTCCACGTATCTAAGATGGCCACTTCTGTACTGGAGAGAGCTGCTGTGAGAAAAAAAGTATGAACATGGACATAAGATAGCCGCATGCTGACAAGTATGACCAAACAGTGTGACCACAGGGGTTTTAGATATGTAAGCTGGCAGGGAACTGATAACACCAAGAGCTCCCACCATAGCTGCCCATTTTACTCTTATGTAAGCTCCCTAGAATGTAAACAAGCCCTGGGGACAAAAAGGGAGGTTGCGGACAAATTGAGATTACATTTTTGCCATTCTGACAAAAAGTAGCTGAACACAGATATTAAGTTGACTTACGGGAAAAATTATACTTCTTTCATATCTGAGCAATGGATTGAGAGTTGTATGTGCTAAACTAGTTTCACCCTGCTTTCAAAACCCACTTATTCAGAAGCTTTGAAAGATTTTCCCAGGAACTATCAATTAACGCTTTTTTCCATAAGATTTGATCATCTGGTATATTTTCTTAGGATCTAATCATATACTGCTTTATATTCTAGGAATTTTTATGGTACTGTGATATCTCAATTTAAGTAGTAAAGCTTTTGGGAGCAAAAATCATAGACACTTTTGTCCATCCTAAAGCACATATAAAGTCTTTTTTTTAAAAGCTTGTTTAGTCAAGTCAAAAAAATGATCTTACCGTTACTTATTTTGGATTTTGATTTTTCCATAACTGAAACTGGTAATTGACTGCTTGACTCTAGGAGACACGGAGAGATGCTGAGAGTAGAATTGGAGGAAGGAGAATATCTCTCATATTTGTACCTGCATAAGAAGAATGTTTTCTTCATGATAGACTCATTAACATCATACTAAGAATATTATGTGTATGCTACTCGAATCGTTAGGGTACCAGGTTGAGCTTGCAGCTGTCTCTGAACCTAATTCACCAAATCAAGCCAGTGTTTAACAGTAGATTTTGCTGAAGAGGTAGCCAGAAGATCTGGCTCGTAGACTCTACACAAAGCTTGTCCTTCCCGCGGTCTGTGGGTTGCATGTGGCCCAAGATGGCCTTGAATGCAGCCTAACACAAATTCATAAACTTTCTAAAAACATAATGAATTTTTTTTTTGCAATTTTTTTTAGCTCATCAACTGTTGTTAGTGTATTTTATGTGTGGCCCAAGACAATTCTTCTTCTTCCAATGTGGCCCAGGGAACCCAAAATTTGGACACTCCTGCTTTACACCATACCTGGGCCAGTCAATTAATGACAGAAAATAAAAGTAAAAAGTACTCATAGAGGCTCATCTTAAAGCAAACTAGTGACTATAAATCACCTCCCCCCAGGTGAAAAAGTATTCAACTTGATAAAATCATGATTTTTTCTGAGTCAGAGAAAGAGCCATAATTGAACAATGTATTGCCGTCAGAATACTTTATTTAGAGTTGTAAATTTAGTAGAATTACAAGGCTGATTCTGGAGAATGGAAAATGACATATGGATTTTGTACCATTTATCCTGATAATATTCTGCTTTTTCTCTACTGCTTACTAGCATAGCACCAAGTTACTTCTAATTCCACCCTTTCCCCTGTTTATAAGGTTATGATAGCAGCTGGGATAAAGAGCCATTGCTTAGTGGGCAGCCTGTGATAATGCTAATCTACAATCCCCCAGCTCTACTCTTGCACTCAAATTATCCTTCATATGCCACGTTCTCCACACTCTTTGTACCCCTTGGGGAAGAGGTATCTGGTAAGAAAACATCTCAATATCATCTTGATTCTCATTTTATTCAGGCACTATTTGGTCAAAGGCTAGTAATCACAGGAATATGCATTGGCATATTAATAGTAAAGAACTCCCATCTACTTGGGAGGCTGAGGCAGGAGAATGGCGTGAACCCGGGAGGCGGAGCTTGCAGTGAGCCAAGATCGCACCATTGCACTCCGGCCTGGGCGACAGAGCGAGACTCCATCTCAAAAAAAAAATAAATAAATAAAAGTAGAGAACTGTTTATTCAGCATGGTAAGGAAAAGATGTATTGCATTACTGAAATATTCAAGTTGATAAACAGGTTACCTTAAATCTGTTTTGTGCAATCTGCCCCTCAATGGGTTCATGAACCCCACTGAAAAAGTAAGAACATTTTTGTATGTGTGTTTTTATGTGAATGCTTAAGAGAAGAGGGTTACAGGTTTTATAATTTTATCAAAGGGTTCCTTGACCATAGTAGGTTAAGAATCACTTAATGAGGTTAACTGTTTTCAATTCTTAACTACACATGAGAACATTTAGCATTGAAATCATGGTAAATATAATTTTATTGTTAATAATTACGGAGAAACCATTGACTGTTATGATGCTTCAAGACTATTGAAGTAAGTATGGATGGTGATCATGGAGTATTTTGAAAATTTTTCATTATTTTAACTCAGTTCCTTCTGTCAACAGGTTACTGTTGCAAGCATCATAATTATTTTGATTTCAAATAACTGGCAGCTTATCTAAGTGCCACTTTTGTTACTAATTGCTATCTGTGATACTCTAAAAAAATTAACGTTTAGGTTTTAATTAACTGAGTTGTAAAATGAGAGCTATGGATGTGGTCTGTACCTATTGAGACTCTGTTGGAGAAGAGACAAAAGTGTAATTATTTAAATCTGGGACTAATATTATAAATGCTTTTATATTAGGGGCTTTAATTCTGACCCGCATTCAAATCCTGACTGATGCCCTCTTGACTTTGATGTATGAAATTTTGCAGTAGCCTCCTAAATAGTCTCCCTGCTTCCAAGCTTTCCCACCAGAATCAATTCTCCAAGCAGCAGTCAGTGTAATCCTTTAAAAATATAAGTAAGATCATGTCACTCTGCTTAAAGCTTTCTAAAAACTTCGCATCTCATTCAGAGGACAAACTAAATTCTTGTAATTGTCCTAACTTTATGACTCAAAGGATGGTCTGCAGACCAGCAACATCAGCTGAATCTCAGCACCAACCCCAGGGCCACTGAATCACAATCTGCAGTTTACCAAGAGCCTCGGGTGATTCAAATGCCCATCAAAGTGAGAAACAACGTTGACATATTCTCTCATTCCCTTTTACTTCTCAGCATTCATCTTCTGTGCTTTCCCCGTGGTCATTGCATTTTAGCCACACAGGCCTCCTTGCAGGTCATCCATGCACCAGACTTCCTCCTGCTGAAGAAACTTTGCCTTCACTGTTCACTTAGGCTAGAAGTCTTCTTTCCCAGATATCCACATGACTGTCCTCTTTACTATTATCAGGTCTTCTTCAAATGTCACCAACTATGTGAGCCATACGTTGACTACCCTACCTGATACTGCAACCACCCCCAACCCACCACACATACTCCTTATGTGTCTTTACTGGGTTATTTTTCTCTATAGTTCTTACCATTCTCTGACATACTGTATTTATCTGTTTATTTTCTGTCTCCTCCTCAGAAGATCTGTGAGGGCAGAGATTATTTTGTCACTACTCTTTCTTTACTGCTTAGAAAAATTATATATATATACATATATCACAAATATATATACACTTGCTAAATTAATGAGTTAAATGAGCTAATACATAAAACTAAACAGCCTATTAGGAATAGGCCCTCAATAGTTGCTATCCATGATTAATAGCTTTTGTCGGACATTAAGGATATTTCTGCAAAGGAGACAGAGCATAGTTATCTCTTAGAGAACGAAAATCATATTTTGGATAAGTACCCAATTAGTTACTAATGTTGTGTAAAGGTGGAAAGAAACTAGAGTGATAATCCTCAGTAGAGAGCAAGCTTCACGAAGGAAGAATTGTGTGTGTTTTTGTTCTATTTTGTTTTCTCACAGAAATAGCTCCTTTACCTGGCATTGTACCTGCAAATATATTAAATAATAAATAAACAAATATATCCTCTACCATGTCAAAAATGTTGGATAAGAATCTGTCTCTGTCCCTTTGATATCCTTTGTCAACACTAGCCTGTCTGGTTGTCCGACCTTCTTTTTAATACATTTTTTTCTCTGATTTTCTTATACGGGTATTCGATATTTGTCACTAACTTAAAGTAATAAAATTATTCATCTGTATACAGCAGCTTTAAGACAAAACCATTGCTGGTTAAAACCAGGTGGCTTAATTAGCTAAAAGGATTGATAACACACAACAATGATGACATAGCTACTAGTTAGGTTGGTAACCTTGATAAGCATTTTACCTGTGTTATCTCACTTAATATTTGCAATGGCATTATCAGCTAGGAATTATTTTTAATACCTGTTTTAAGATGCAGAAACTGAGACCTAGAAAAATTAAGTAGTGTAGCCATTGTCACATAGAAGAGCTACTGATCCACTGCAGAGTGATTTAAGTCTGGTGTAATGGATTTATCTATCCTATGTGACTACTTTCACATTTTTAATTTTTTCAGTAGTGGAACTGCTTTTCCCCCTGAGCAAACTGTCACATGGAAGCTCAATGAATCAACAGATAACAGCAACACAACTAAAGATCAAGCAGGGAGTAGGCAGGTTGGAGACCCATTTTCTCATTCTTCTCCTTCCCATTCTTTCTACAGGCTGAACATATATAACATTTTTGTAGAATCTCAATGATCAAGGAAACTTCTGACCTATGAAAGGATGTTGTCCAAAGAGCAGGCAGAAGTGCCCAAACCACAGAACTCCCTCCAAGTAAAAATTTAGGGTCCTGGGAATTCATCCAAATGGGTAGAAAAGCTCCCACTCAGAGAATTCTGAGACCTACCTTGATAGATTGGCCAGGGAGGTCAAAATCTGACTGTACTTACATAAGTGGTCTAGAAATTCGAGAAAAAGTTCAGACTAGATCATTTCTAAGTCTCTCCAGCTCTAAACTGTCCTGATACAATGATCTAGAGTGGACAATAAAGTATCACTTGAAATATAATTTTCTAAAATATTCTCTTACTCCAAAACCTTTTGGTAGTCATTTCTTTTATCAGCAATAGATAAACAGAGAAGGGCAGTGACATGGATATGTATGAAAACTGCTGCCTGAGAAGTCAGCTGACCTGTTTTAGGTTCTGATTCCATAATTACAAGACACCTAAATTTACAAAAGTCATCAAACTTTTCAAGTCATGGGGTCTGGTCCTTAGCTCTAAAGTAAAAAAGATAAACTATGTTCTTCTACCCCACAGGTTGCTATAAGGGTAAAAATGACATAGGTAAAAATCTTTGGAACTACTAAAGTCATGTGCATGTATTAACAAAAGTACCAAAAGTAGACTTTAGGGTTAGAGGATACAGACACCCTGCTTCCATTGATAAAGGTCTAAGAGATACTGTATGGACATTGAATACTTGTTTGAGTTGATAATATATCCCTGAGTTAATTGTCTAGCAGCCAGTGTTCCATAATCCAGAATTTATTGTCTGCAGTGTTTATTAATTACCTATTTGACATTTACCATGTTAATTTATTTTCAATTATATATTTTGCCCCTACAGCTAAATTAAAGCATTTGACTCAAAACATGTAGGTAAAATCTTTCTTTAATCTTGTTGATATCAATATACAGTAATCTATCAATTTTTTACAGTTTATTGTCAGAAGAAAAATTATAAAATTGTTCTGAAATTTTATCCAAAGAGAATGTAATAAAAGTAAGACAAAGTTATCATGGGTTAAGCTTCAATTTGCATAATTAATAATCATCATAAAAGGGAGAAATGCAGTTGTTTGGAAAGGCAAGGAAAAGATGATTGCTTTAGACTTACTGCTCCATGAAGAACTGAGGCATTGCAATGAGCAGTGTTCCAACTCCCATGATTACACACCCTGCTCCAATTATTTTTGGCCTGTGAAGTTTGGCTCCAAAGTAGCTAACAAATGTTATAACTAAGAGATTCCCTTTGAGGAAAAGAATAAAACATCATAAATTAGAGAACTTAGAAAGAAGTCAACAGCATAACTGAATGAATGTATACAGCAGACCAAGCAATGTTTTCTTTTAACTAAGCCATCTCTGCATCATTTAATTTTTTTCCTTTAATCTGAGATGACCCTTGAAATTCTCATGTTCATTACTTCAATCACCTCATCCCTTTATCAAAATATTTTAATTCAATCCTTCTACCTCACTTCACCCAACCTAATTATTTGTCCTTGTAAAATATTTTATCAGTAAGTCAAATTCTAGAAGGCTCCCTTTAGCTTCTCTCTTAAATATTTTTTAGTAAATTTGAAGTAAACTTATTTTTTCTTTATTCATTAAAATTTCTATGAAAACTTCTATTAGTGTTCTAATTGCTCGTGGACTACACATTACAAATTATTTAGCTGATATCTTTTATAGAAAAATTAAACACAACTGTACTTCACTTTAAATGAAATAAAATGATGAAACACATTTACACAAATGATATTTTATGATTTGTTAATAAACTTTGTACAAAAAGATTAAGACTCAAAATAGAAATAAAAATTATTCCACATAGGCGACTTCAGGTATACATCAATTATATAACCTCAACATATGCCTATAAAGCAAATTTTATGAAATATAAAATCTCTATAAAATGTGCCCATTTATTTCTTTTGTGAAAAACGGTTTAAAAATATTGGGTTTTTTTGAAAGTAGAAATTATGGTTTTCTAAAATGTCTCTAATGAAGCATGTGACACATTACTTTTAGTTGATGATGGTGATAAGTGATTAAACATGTTTCAAGTAATATTTCTCATGCTTTGCTGTGCATAAAAATACTGAAAGGAAATGGTTAAGGAAATGGAAACTTGTTAAAAATGCGATTCTTGGCAAGTACCAAACGTTTCTGATTCCATGGATCTGAGGTCAGGCCAAGAAATCTGCATTTGTAATACTAACTCAAGTGTGTTGATGGAGATGATTCCTAGAACATGCTTTGATAAACATTGTTTAGGGTTTTAGACTTCAAGGGGCTTTAAAGCTTTAGCTATATTTATTTGAGATACTTAGTTTTTAAGATGTACCGTGCTAAATACAGTAAGATCTTAACAATTTCCCAGCAATTGATTGTGATGGCTAATGGGTGGCCTTGCTTTGAAGTTCTCCTCATTTCCAATTTTTGAGCAAAGCATGTTTCCCTACATCTGTAAGCAATCATCTAATTTACTACTGTTCACGCACATTGCCAGCTTTAGTAAACTGGAAATAAAGCAGTAATTTTTGTGGGCTTGAGGATAATAAGAATGATAGTGAGAAACATGACTTGCACAGTGGTCCTAGTCTTTATGGCTCCAAGAAGAATTAAGCTCTTCTTAATGTTCATATTAAAAAACGAATAATTGAGCACAAGATTTCTCATTTGAAATTTAAGTATTTAGTAGAAGACATTGTATATCATATTATTTTGATAATTCTATCTATATGTTTGTTAATGTACCACAATAAACAAACCAACATAAAATGAAAGTTGACATTCACTTTATAGGTAATTCTCTCCTATTCTCGCCTACACTCCACCAATACCACACAATAAAGGACTTCTGTTTACAAGCTATTTCTGTGTTACGTTAATGGGCATGTCATATACAAGACAATATGAGTTCAGTATCTGTAATACAGATATATATATATCTATATACCATATATATACTGTATCTATCAAAGTTTTTGCTTCCTTAGTATCCTTTCTGAGTTGCTAGGAGATACACTTGAAATATAAATGATGATACAAAATCTTTAAAAAATGAAATTGGATATAAAAATTATTCCATATCTACCATCATTAGCCTCTCACAAAAAAACAGGTACAGAAAGTTTTAGAAATATGTCTTACCAAACTTTAAAGTAACATATTCTTGCTCTCCTCTCTTTTTCTGTCTCTCTATGCACACACACAGACACACTCGAGATAACAGAAAAAAAAGAAAGCTACTCAATTCATCTTGTAAGACTACTATTTTCTTAAAACCAAAACTGGACAAGGACAATATAAGAAAAGACAATTAGAGCCCAAACTTGATTATGAAGATAGATGTAAAAATCCTAAACAAATTATTAGCAAACGGAATAGTATATACAAATAAAAATATCCCAACCAAGCGCAGTTCATTATAGTAGTACAAGAGTACCACCAAGTAACAATAAATTATTAATTAAATCACTATGTAACAAATGGAAGGGGAATAATTCCATGGTTAACTTAATAGACACCGTAAAAGTACTAAATAAAATTAACCATTCATTTATGTTAGGAAAAAACAAATCTGAGCAAACCAGCTTTTAAAGTGTATCTATCAAAACCACAAAGCAAGCATATTGCTTAATACTAAAAATTTAAAAGTATTTGCATCAAGGTCAAACACAAGAGAAAGATGTCCATTGTAAATGCTTCTCTTCAACACAGTTCTGAGGCTAATGTAATAAGGTAATAACAACAACAACAACAAAAATCTAAGAGTTGCAAAGAAAGATACGAAATTATATTTTGTTTTAGACAATTTGTCCACAAAACTCTACAGTTTCCATGGAAAATCAATTAAAACTAATAGAATTTCAACAAAGTTGCCACATACAAATAACATAAAGATGGAGGATGATATTTGTTCTAGAATCTTGAAAGGAAGGAATGCAAAAAGAGGCAAAAGAAGTAAATTAAGATTATGTTCGGCGAAGTCATTTGTCTGGAAATTTATGTAACTCAAATAATTAGGGCAAACCTGTGATGTTTGGGATAAAGGTTTTCAATGGAAGTAAGAGAACTTTTAAGGCATTTTAAGGCATCCAATCCAATAAATAATTTATATACCTAGAATGGTCTGGAAGAATTAATGTGAATTTGGAGTCATGGTTTTCTGCTACTTCCTGTGAAAACTTAGTATACTCTCTCTATCAAATATAAACTTTGTCTCTCAAGTTGCATCAGGACCTGGGAGCCCAAACAAAACTTTGGACCAAATCATTTCTATGCCTCTTCAGCTCTAAAATATTTTTATATAATAATCTAGAGTGAGAAAAACATCAAAACATCATGATATATAATGTTTTGCCTGCTCACATCTGCTCTATTCTTTTATCTGCACCAGTTACCTCTTTCTCCTTGTTTTCTCTCATGATATAATGTATCACCCTTTACCTTGATTCTCTTTGGCCCTTCACTCAGTGCAGGGCCATCAGTAGAACAGGGCTCAAGGAATAAATCAACCATCCGGGCCAATCTAAGCAAATTACATAAAAGATTGATGTGATCAGATGTTTTGGAAACCTGCTACACAAAATGTGATCTACTGACTAGAAGCATCAGTATCATTTAGGAGCTTATTAGAAATGCAGAATTTTATCCTGTTCCTACCAATTCAGGTTTTAAAAAAAGATTTTTAAAAGATTGCCCAGTTATTTGTGTGGACATTAAAATTTGGCACTAAGAAATGTCATTCTGGAAGGATGACAAAAGATGAATTTGGGAAGCAAATGCCTGAAGGCAAAAGGTTACTTATTCATTTTATTTTTTCTGTGATATTCAGAGTAAGAACCAAAACACATAGTATGTACGAAAAGAAATAAATTGTTAAAGAGTTGAAAAATATTCACTTTTCTGAAAGTTCACCAGGTAAAGCTAAAATTGGAGCAGTTAGAGGTTTTACTATAGCGTATATCTGAATCTAAACAAGACTTAAGGACCAGAGAGGGTACTATTTTGTTTACTTCAGCAAAAAATTAAAGCCTTTTAGTTTATCAATTCAGGAAGCAGACTAACTAGGATTACCCTCTTTAAATTACTTCTAAAACAGTGACTCAAATTACTCGATCTTTTTAATTTCTAAGGAGTCTGTAGTCAATTGCTAACCAAAGGCACCTGAGATTTGAATTTTTATTGCCTGCTCTGATCTTGTGTTCTTGGTAATAGAATCCCTTTATTCTTCTTTCTAGACCACTGGGTGGAAAAATCCCTTTTGTGATGTAACTTCTATTCATCATTGCAGTAAATTCTTGTAGAGCGCATTTGGATTATTCCACACCTCTAAAATTGAATCATAGGGCTCCCAGGGTGTATTGTTCTTCTGTAAAGACACTTCTACATATTTATAACTCAAAATACCAATTAGCATCTCACCCTTTCCTCCAAGAAAGTCACTTACTCTGATGTAGAACTCTGAATTGTGTGAACCATACAATACCAAACACCTGGGGAGAAAAATTTACTGTTGATTGCTCTGAGAAAATTGCCTCTCCTGTAGAATAAGATCATGGTAAATTCTGTCCAAAAAAAAAAAGATTTTATGAATAGAGTCTGATCCCAGCAGACAATAGAATGCAGAAGGTGTTCTTTAGCCACAAGTAGAAGATCTTGGGCTTAAAATTAAAGTCAGGCATCTGTAATACCTACCAATTTCAAAACTACCATCAATAACTCCCACCAGTGAAGAAGGGATATCAAACCTTCTCTCTATCTGAGTGATGGTGCTCTTCAGATAGCCTTCTGCCAATGCTTTGGCAAAGTAAACAAAAGACAAGGCACACAAGAACACCTGGAAAATATGACAGGTCACACTTAGTCTGACTCCAGCTTGACACACAATTGGAAACTAAGTAAATAGACAAACAAATACAAAACAAACAACAAAGAACAATGTATAATATCAACTTTATTATCACTGAAACTTTAATTCAAACACTTCGAGGTTTCCATCAGCCTTAAGCACTGTAAGTTTTCAACAGTTCAAACTCTCTTGGAATTTAAAATATATATTTGGTTTTTATGCAAAATGTGTATTGAATTATCTTTTGTCTTCTTCCACTCTGCTCCAGAGGGGCACTCAAAGGAGTCTTACATTGAAGAGTCAGTGTATGGTGAGACATTCATTGGTAAGAAAGTAAATGAAACCATAAGCCAAACACTTGACATCCTATAACAAGTCCAGCACTTGGGATTATGTATTTCACAGGGTGGTGCATGCACCAGCCGGGAACATAATGTACAGACTGAAAAAGTGCAACTATTATTCCTTGTGTTTATGTTTATACTTATTAAATTCATAGTCAAATATTTTTCTCAATGGAAAACATGTCTTTGATATCTAGCTTATATATTTTGATAGACATGGGTCTGTGATAGAACATTCATAGGGAAGGTTAGCATTTATATGAAAAAAGCAGAGATTTGTTGAGTGAATATTGGTATAAAGAAAGAATAGGAGCACACAAAGCATCCCTTAAGAAACAACTATTCTCGGGGGGTTGGGGGAGCGGGGAGGGACAGCATTAGGAGATATACCTAATGTAAATGACGAGTTAACGGGTGCAGCACACCAACATGGCACATGTATACGTATGTAACAAACCTGCACGTGTGCACATGTACCCTAGAACTTAAAGTATAATAATTAAAAAATAAAAAAAAGAAACTTCTATCACTAAATAGCAAAGAAAAATAGCATGATTTTAACAATGGGCAAATAATCTAAATAGACATTACTTAAAAGAAGGCATGGCCAACAGGTATATGAAAAAGGTGCTCAACATCACTAGTCATTATGGAGATGCAAATAAAAATCTTTATGACATATCACTTCACATCTGTTGGCTATAACAAAAAATAAAAACTGGTTAGAATGTAAAGAAAAGGGAATCTTTGTACATGGTTAGTGGTTACATAAGTTGATGTAGTCTCTTTGGAAAATATAATAGTATGGAGGTTCCTCAAAAAACTAAAAACTATTGTTTGATACAACAATCCTAAAAAAAAAAAAAAGCAACTCTTCTCCCTACTCTGTAACATTATTCCCATTTTTATTTGCAAAATGGGAGTAATGTGATGTTTCACAGATTAAATGTTATATCTGTGCTTGGCTTAATATCTGGCACATGGCAGAAGTTCAATAAATACTAGTTTCTACTATTTCTCTCTTTTCTGTTTGGGGGGGGGCATTTAAATGAGCCCAGGAAAGTAATTTAACCCACATGGTCCGGTAGAGATTGCTTGCACCGCCTGGCAAGGTGTGGTTTTAGTAAATTGCATCTAAGATCTTTTTTTTTTTTAAAAGGAGAAAACAATTCTCATTCTAACTTCATTATATAGATGATATCTGGACAGAAAACTAAGAGCATCAACACTATTTACTTCTTGGTTGCTCTACCTTTAGTTCACCACAGCATGGTTGCTTTTCCTCTGAGGAGGGATATTCTGTTTTAAAAGAAGGCCTTCCAACAGGTTGCACTGAAGTTTTGCAGAACAACTGGATATTTTCTTTGGATGAAGTGTCCATTATAAACACATTCCTTGACTCTGATCTGTCAAAGTTAGTTTTTAAAGTAAAAATAAATAAACAAATACTACACAATTTATTAAATTTTTTATTCAACAGTATACCACAATCCTATAGACGCAATTTAAAGTGAATCTACCTTTTGTTGTCACAGTAAGTTGGCAAATGTTTTCAATTAAAATCAACCAGGATATCTGATTAACTAATCCTGCTATTGGAACTCTGTAGCCAGCATTCTTTCTCAATCCGTCCAGTTTAAGCCTCATTATGGCAAAGAATAAATTTAAGTGTTGCCTTTGGAATAAATAATGAGGCAGAATTTTGCTAACTTTGTGGTCTTGCCAGTTTAAACTAGGAGCAAGCAGGAAAGGAAGAAGAGGAATTCAACTATTTGAATATTGATTCATTAGAATAAAGTCTTTAAAGCCTTTAAATCTATCTTCTTAGCAAAACAAATAGAAGTTTTACATTCATTATAGGTCCCTGTACCACCTTATGATTCCTGTAGCACCCAATGTGAGCCTTAAAATATGACAAAAAAGGAAGAGGTCCAATTTGTGTATTGTTTTTGTTTGATAAATAAGGGAGCAACATGATTTGTGCCTTAGATTTAATTCAGGTGAAAGAACAGTCTTTGATTAGCCTTAAAGTAAAAAAGACAGCCTTGCTTCCCATGCTTAATTTCCCACCGCCCCTCACAGGACAGGATCACACACTGAACCTATTTTCTCCCTGTTCACATCAATATTTACATATCCTGTGCCCCTACTTCTTTAGGATTCCACATGGCTCAGTGCCTGCCTGATAATCTAACCTAAATCAAGGAATTCAACAAACAAAGTATTTCTCAGTCTCCCTAATATTATCAGATGACCCAATTGTACATTAATAGAGGACTTCTATATCCACATAATAGGAGTGGAATAATGTTATTCCTAAAGGAATAATGTTAGGAGTCAAATTTCATGTATTGTGGCAGAAATCTATTCTGACTGAGTATATCACCTTGACTTTATGCAATGCTTGTTTTGTGTTCACTAAACCTCATCCCTCATCATTTCAATTCATACTTTCTCAAACTGAAAAATCAAGTAATAGTATAAACGATTTGCTTTGTATTAATAATATGAAGTTAAAACATCAGAGGACTTCAACAATTTAAAAATTAAGTGGATTCCTCTAGGGAGTGGGAATTGAGTAAAGGAAAGGATGAGACAAGGGTCTGGTTTCAAAAAAATTATTATTAGGCTTTTGGATTCATTTTATAAGCATTCATAACTTTAATTTTTTAATTGAAAAGGAAGAGTGAGTGAAAGAGAAAAATTTAAAAACAAAAAATAAGCAAAACAAAGCTAATAATGTTAATCAAGACAAAAAACAAAGATATAAATACATAATATTAATGAGATAAAACACAGATATTTAGGAGTATAAAACATAAAAAGATGCATCGAATGTTGAAGTAAGTTTAATATCTTGACTTAATGGATAAGTTTGTAGCAAATATGCATTACCTATATTGATAAAAACCAGAAGAGAAAATAGCCAAGAAAGACATTATCAAAAATACTCTGAAACTATTCCCTAAACAAAGATACTAAGGATAGATGATGCACCAGAAGTGCTTTATCAAGGGATATTCTTTGAGGAAAGATAGCCGATAATGGAAACAGATAATCATTGTCTCCATTAGTTTGACAAAAATAAAATTATCATGGTAACAAAACAGCACAACGATAGCACAGAAAGGAAAACTTCAGATCAAGCCCATAGATTATAAAAATTCTAAGTAAATGCTAGCAAATCCAAATTAACTCTTGCTCTATGATTAGAATTATTCTAAAAGATGCAACAATTGGTTAATTACAGGAAATTTATTCACCTAAATTACTACATGAACAATTCAAAATAAAAAATAGAATTTCATTACATGAAAAACATCAGTTGATAAAATTCGACATCTATTACTGATTTAAAAAACAAAGTTTAAGAAATGAAGAATATGGAGATTCTTCCTTAACAGTATCTGATACCAACAGCCAACTTCCTATATCTACTGAGTCACTAGGACTACTTTTCTAGAACAGTATTTTGCCAGGACAAGGAAAACAGGGTTTGGGAAATGCAGAGTTATACAATGTTAAATAGGTATCTTTACTACAAAACTATGAGTAAAAATATTGCCAAGCAAGAGATATACAAACCAGAAAGGTTTTAAAATAAGAAATGGATAATTATTAAATTTATGGCTTAAATTGCAATATTCTTCAAAGGATTAAATTATATAATTCAAATTGGCCTTCTGTTTTTGGGGATTCAGATATCATATTATTTCTCATCAGTCATAATATTAAAGCCAGTGACCAGAAAATACAAATAAATTGTTTAATAATAAAATTTGCTATCATTTATCCTAAATTTATCTTTAAAAGATCCAAAGTGTTACATCTAGAATGCTAATGTCAAAGAGAAAAAATAATTATGTTAAAAACACTACTGAAAAACTTGAGATACTATAGCACATTTTAAGTTATCTAATATATGGAGGTGTTGACACAAAAATCACTGTAACTAAAATTCAAAAGTATAATGAAATAGAGTCATCTCAGTTCACTTTGTGTTAGGGCAAAATAGGATCCAGCTTAAACTATTGGCACTGCATAGCTTTACTGAAGTGTCTTGATGGTTAATGCGCAAATTATTGCAAGTGTAGTACGTTCCAAGGAGGCTACAGTTCATCCCCTGTAAAAAGAGAGGGAAGGAAGCTCAATGACATGAACGGAAAGATCCTTGGGGCCTGCAGGCTCTCTCTCTTCATTTGCAACTGCAGAAGTAGAGCAAGAGTACACAGTTATTCAGAATTATTTGCATTTGGCAAATCCTTAATTGATCTCTGGCCACTTGAATAGATTCTTCCAGGAAAAGACATACGACAGTTTTCATCCAATACCCTGGGTTTGGAGCATAACTTATTCTGGAGGCCAAAGAAAAACAAGCCAAGCAGTTTCTCTTCCTTTGGTTCAAAAACATTGAATAATCAGTCCTCATTAGTTTCAAAATCAGCCCTCCAGATTTTAAATGTAGAGAGCAAGTGGCTTAGGAAGGTTGTAGTTACATCCCGCAGATGTACTCAACCCCTCTGCTCTGCAACTGACTCGGACTCTGTCCAGCAATCAGTCCCCAAGGACTGCCACAGAGAAAGTCCTAAAGGCAACCACACCCCTCCCTCTCTTCTCTTGGCCATCTCCTGTGAGGAAAACCTCTGTCCTGGCTTGACTTCTGGACACCAGGATGCCTCCCTTCAGACAAACTAAAAAATAGCCTCACGGCACTTGCTGCCGAGGAGTGTGTGTTGTTTAGAAACTAATTTCTCACCCAATACAAATTATCTGTGTCAGATTCAGATTTAATAAGTACTATTTTTGTGTTGAGTGATGTACGTACTTTTTCTAATCCTTAAAACAACCCAACAAACGTAGTATTAGAATTCCATTTTTTAAATTAGATGGCCCAAAGCAATTAAGTGACTTGTCAAAAGCTAAACAATTTATAAGCATGAGACTCAAAATTTGAACTCAAATTTGAGTTTATCTGATTTCTTTAACCAATCTTCTCTCTTATTTCCATCAAACTAATGAGGGGATCATCACCTTTCATTGATATTTTTATGGATAAAACATAAATCGCACAGAAATTAAGGGTTAATCTCCCATAAGAATCTGATGTATTAGTCACAAAATATAAAATGAGAGAACCAAGTCTTACCTGGAGGAAGAGATCAAAGATAGCCAGTTCCTTTCAATGTGCTCAGCAAGAGGATGGACCACACACCACAGACTGAAAGAGGAAACTGAGGTAAACTCCACAGCAATTTTGAACAATTTTGCCAGGTGGGGAGAGTGTGGGTGGACACAAGCAGAGCAGATTAGGGAAAAGAAAAGATGAAGGGCATGGTCTCACCCCTGAGCGATCTCTTCTCTTTCCTCTTTCTTCCTGGCCTCTTTTTTCTGGCAGTCAGCAGAGAATTGGCCACGCTGGCAAGGCCACTGACGTACATCTCAGCTCCCAGGGCACAGAAAGAGCTGAAGCTTTTGAGCCATTTCTTTGCAATTTGCTGCAAGTTTAAGGCCACACGTGATAAAGCTTTCTTTATGGGAGAGAGTGAATAAAAGAAAAGACCACTTGTGATCTTACTTGCTGATTCCCAGAAAACACAACTCCGCAGGGGGCAGAGGGTAAGGGAACAGAAGCCAGAGGAGGGCGGAAGTTTATAACAGAGACCCCTCCTCCTTCCAGAAAGTTTTTAAGCCAACTATTCCTTAGGGACATCACTGGGATTCTTGTGTTTTCTTTGTTTGTGTGTTTTGGTTTTGGTTTGTTTTGTTTTGTCTTTAACGGTTCTTGGGCTAATTTGCTACATGGTTTTCTTTTCCATTGGTGTTGTAGAATCTTTAAGGACCAAGTATCAGGTCACAATCAAAGCTCTGCAGCGCTCTGTACAAAAAGAGTTAATTCTCAGAGACATGATCAGTTGCTCATATTTACAATTTCTATGAGTTTTGAAAACAGAAAAGAAACACGTTGAATTTTTGGCATTCAATTGTTTATTCTGCCTAATTCCAAGGATAAATAAATCCTTGCACTGATAAAGTCCACAATTCTAATAAATTCTTTTTCCAAGAGAAAAACTTTAGAGGGTCTTAAGCAGTAGTAGTTTGCATTTATTTTCTACCAATAAATAAATTTGCTACCAGAATTATCCAAGATTCACCCTACTCTTAAGTGGCTGAGACTCTGGGATGGTCACTTAATTTTATTGAGTCTCAACTTCTTCCTTTGTAAAGCAGAATTTTTTTGTTTAAAAAAAACAGATTTATAGGGCTGTTTTAAGGATTAAATTATATAATGTATTCAAAAGCACGTTGCAAATAAATGAGCGGAAGGTATGATCATTTTATATATATATATTTAGTTCACATAATGGTCAGAATAGTTAATATTATTCAAGCACATTTTACTACAAAAGAAAGAAAAGAAAATGCAAGAAAAATGGGTTTATATTAAACCTTGCAATGAAGCAATGGTGTTTTCACACTCTGAAAGGCCAAATATTTTACTTTAACAATCAAACCAGACTTTTCCATCAGAATAGTGAGCAAACATCCGAATACATTGAGTGTTAGTCTAGACTTCTCAGTGTCTAACAGGTGGCCAGACCACTGTTTTATTCAAGAGGAGATAGTATTTACCAGCCCAAAGGGCATAATATTCCTCACCAAGAAATGAAATTCTCCCCTGAGAATGTAATTTTGTCTATTCCCAACTGGCTCAGTCTCACTCTCCAACACGATTCCTTTTCTTATTTCCAGAGTCCACAGTTAATGTTATTGTTTTGAATGCACATAATTTTTACACTTATTCAGAGCTTCTTATGTGCAACCTTGCATTGGATTGTAGCCTACTTCAGCCTTTCATTCCCATTTCCAAACTCTAGATGAGGGAGTTAACAAACTTCTATAAAGGGACAAATAAGAAATATTTTAGGTTTTGTAGGACCATGCAATCTCTATCACAACCACTCACCTCTGCCATTCTGGTGTTAAATTAACCACAGACAACATATAAATGAATGCATTTCCTAAGACTGCACTAACAAAGTCTACAAGCTGAGTGACCTAAAACAGAACTTTATTGTCTCACACTTTTGGAGGCCAGAAATCAAAAATCAAGGTGTCAGCAGAGCCATGCTCCCTCTGAGACCTGTAGGGAAGAATCCTCCTTACCTCTTCCACCTCCTGGTGTTTGCTGACAGCCTGAACTCCTTGTTTTATAGGTGTATCACTCCAACAGCTGCTTCTGTTACCACATGGCCATCTTCTCCCGTTATGTCTCTGTCCTCTGTTCTTAAATAAACGCTAGTCATCTTTGACTGGGGACCACACTCATGACCTCATCTTAACTTGATAAGGTCTGCTAAGACTCTCTTTTCAGGAAAAGTGACATTCACAGGTACAGGGGGTTAGGACTTCCTCATATCTTTTTGGGAGACACAATTCAAGCCAGGACACTCATATTTGCATTTTCCTCCTTACTTGAATTTTTTCATGCAATTATTTTAATCACTTCCTTCTGTATACCCTCAATTCTCCTGTTTCTCTTTCAATTTATTGATCTTCCCAGGCAAAGCTCACCTCAGTTAAATCCACTTTCTTTCTTCTTAGTATTTGCATCCGTACTGTTTTAAGTAATTGAAGAACAACTCAGTAACATGCCCTTAGGGCTTATTTTATATTTATAACCACTTAACTCACTGAGTCATAGAGGCATTGCTAGACGTAATACTTTTTAATGACCCAATCACTTTACCTCTCTCAAATCTTCATTTCTGGCTGCACCCTGATTATTAGCTGATGATCTTGTCTAGGAAATTCACTAACAAAACAGAAATATCAGGAGAAATATTATACTCTGTCCTCATGACATCTACTCTCTACCCAAATGTACATTGCTATTAGCTGTCTTCCTTCTTGCTCCTACAGTCCATGTTTCTAAGCCCAAACTTTAGTCACATTCCTTGTATATATTTCCTCTCCTCCAGTTCATTTTTCACCAACTCTAATCAGGTTTTGCCTTTACCACTCCAATGCAAATATTTTCATCAATAACATTAAAGACATTCACAGTAATAAATCCAGTGATCAATATCCAGACCTCATTTTAATTGATGTATTAGCAGAATTGTATGTCATTAATGTGCCCTTCTCTTTGATACATTTTATTCACTTGGTTTCACCACACACCCCTGGTTTTCTTCCTACTTCAGTGGTCATTTGCTCTTAGTCTTCATTGCTGGAATATTCCAAAATTCAGTCTGTGGAATATCTTCTTTGCTGTCTATATTTACTTCCTTAATGACCTTATCTGGTGTCATGGCTTTAAATATAATCTATAATATAAGATCCAATGAGGTTAGGGAATATTTTGTATACCCAAATTTGAGTTGAGTTTTTCAGTCTGGAAAAATGCATACATACATACAGGAGATATGTAGATACAGATATAGACATAGATAGATATAGATATCTACGTGTGTGTGTATTAGCTCTCTCCACTGAAAAGGTCTAGAAACAATGATCAACTAAGTAGTAATAAGTGCAACTAGCACCATAAATAAAAGCACCATGGATCCTTGATATGTGACTAATACCAGGTGTAAAGATATAAGATAGGCCTGGAATATCTTGTCATAAAAAAGAGCTGGGATGCCTTGAAGACTACATTGTGCCAATAGGATTCAGAAGCCAGCCTGAACAGGTTTCTGCTAATCAAATATAGGAAAGCTTGAGCATCGGTAAGAATAATTGTAATGGTTGAAACATACAAAATCACAAAATTTATGAGTTAAAAACACTATTAAAACATCACATGGTCACTTTGGAGTAATTCTAAACACAACTTAAATATTAATAGGTTTAAAACTAGTGGTATTTAGGGAGAAATTGTGTGTTTATCCTAGCTTTTCTATTCCATTCTTTCCTTAGAGTTATTACAGAGTAAAGACAAATTTCTCTTCATAGAATTCCAACTAATAAACAAAAAAGGATGAGAGAATAAAAATATTATGATTTTCTTTTCTTTCTTAGGGTAATTAATATTTATTGAAATGTAATTCAATCTTAAAGTATTCTGAAAGGATTTTGGTAAGGTTTTGAAGTTTTACTGAAATAATACCAGTGCAACCTTGGTTTAGTCCAACAAATAGTCTGAAAATAGAGACTATTCTCCAGAGATGACAAATTTATTTCTAGAACAGATTTAATAAAAACAAGATTAAAAATACAAAATCCTTAAACTCATTTGAGTCAAATGCAAAGGTTAAAGAAAAAAATGTAGAAAATATACTAATTTTCAATTGCTTTTAGATTGGTAGAGCTCTAATGGGTTTTATTTGCACAGCTTGGTTTTTGTGGCACAGTAGAGAAATTGAGAAAGTAGTTATTGTATAAGGATGATTCTTAACCATTTTGAAAAATTTCTGTTAATATGATCAGTTCAGACCCTCTCTATAAAGTTTTTATAATTCTATGTTATACATAAGTAGATTAATTTCTAGTAGAATTAAGCTATTAGATATTTAATTTTATAATTATAATTTTAATTTTAGATTCAGAGAGTATATGTGCAGATTTTTTACATGGGTATATTGTGAGACACTGAGTTTTGGGGTAAAATGATTCCATCAACTAGATAGTGAGCATGGTACCCAATAGGTAGTTTTTCAGCCCTTGCCTTTCTCCTCCATCTCCCCCTCAAGTAATGTGTCATGTCTATTGTTCCCATTTTTATGTCCATGTGTACCTAATGTTTAGCCTCACTTATAAGTGAGAGTATTATAATTTTCAAACCTCTAATGAATTAATGAATTTAGCGAAAGGTAATCAATGACCAATAATATCACCAAAAATCTCAAGCCATTTTGAACATCCTGATGGAATTTAAAAGCTTGAAACACCAACTTTGAAATAGTCCTCCTTTTTACTTCCAAAGAAAACTAATCTTATCAAATCTCAGATTAGATTTAAATACCAGTCCATAAGAAATATAGGGAAGAGAAGAGCAAGTTAAATGACACCATAAAAGATACAATCAGCAAAATTGAAAGTAAAGAATGTATTTAGGACAAATAACTCAATATTTTTTCCAACCAAAAACCACAAGGAAAAAAGGAGATGAGGGAGAAATTGTATATTTTAACTTAAGAAATGAACTGACCAATTACAATGTACAGACTTCGTACACCTATTCAAAAAGAAACAAACTATAACAAGAAGACTTCTTTGTAATCTTCTTAGAAGTTTTATAACCTCAGAAATGAGAACACTGTGGATATTTGTTGTATTGAGTAATTTGTGTTAGTTTTTTTTAGGGATGATAATGGTGGTATAATTGTTTTAGAGGTAAATATAGCACTTCTTTTTTTTTTTACAAATCATTTACTAATAGAAGGATATGTTATATTTATATTTTCATATAGAAATTCATATATTTCTATATTTTCATATAGAAATTCATATATTCATGTAGAATTTCATATATTTTCATATAGAGGAGATGTACTAAATATTGGGAGGTATATATGGAACAGATTGGCAGTATATTAATTGTTTGAGCTAGGTGATAGGCACCTGGTGTTCACTCTACTATTCTCTCTCGTTTGAATACATTTGAAAATTTTCATATTGAGTTTTAAATAAATGATACAGAGACAGATATACACATATGTAAATAGATTAAGAAGTGTTAGTGGATGAATTCCAAATTTATTTCTATATTTGACTACGAAGCCAATGTTGACATAAAACTTTTGTTTTCCACTATCCATTCCACGTTTTCATTGCCCTCTGTTAGGACTTCTCATGGTGGAACATTTTTACTGATAGGATGACCTGCAAGTTAATTCTTGCAAGGTCAATTTTCTTAGTGGTTCTGTTTTTATTGGGTGACTCCAGTGTCCCACCACACTCACTACATAACATGGAAGCATTAAGGGCTCCATGGAGAATTCTTTGCGTTCCAAACACAATCTTTCTTGCCACGGTTTTGATATCAGAAACCATACTTCAGCCTAGTAAACTGGGATCAATCACTTTCTACCCTGATGGTTCAGTAACATGAGACAACAAAATATACCTAATGTTAAATGACGAGTTAACGGGTGCAGCATAACAAAATGGCACATGTATACATATGTAACAAACCTGCACGTTGTGCACATGTACCCTAAAACTTAAACTATAAAAAAAAATATCCAAATAGTAGCCTTGGCAATGGAACCATTGTGTATTCTGGTGAAAGTATCCCTTACTGGAAATTATTTCATCTGAACAAGTTGAACCAAAAATTTTAGAGATAGAAAGCACCCCCAAGCCTGCTGAACCACATGGGGTAGAATTTACAGGCTTGGGGGTGACCTGTAAAGCTGGACTACGTGTGAATTGGTGTGAACAAGGACACACTAATCTGATGTCTCAGGCTTCCTATTTTAGGTAATGATCAGAATAATCCCTCTTCTCTGGCCTGGATGTTAGTCTCCATTAGAACTTACCCATTATTATCCCTCACACCATGTAATTTAAATTTTCCTTCCTTAAGACTTGTTTTAAGAACACTTAATTGAAGGATGGCGTTAAAGGTTCAGACTAGACTGCCAAGCAATCATCTCCCTTCCACTCAGAGCCATGGCATGATTGTAAGAGGAAAACCCTGAGAGAGGAGTAAAATTCACACCTGAAGAAGAGATAGTCAATCTTGTCTTCTTGTGCTGTGTATAGTTGGAAGTGTGTGTGTGTGTGAGAGAGAGAGAGAGAAAGTGTATGTTTATAGAAAGTGCACTAACTCAACTGATGTATTTGCCAGAGATAAAGAAATATAAATGATAAGTGGAAGGTTCCTTTTGGAGCAGGAAGCTGGAGAGGGTAGTTTTAGGCCAGAGCAAAGGGGGATTTGAAAACATCAGGCTTAGGAGTTGGGATTTGATGTCATAGGTAATGGGGAAATAATAGGTGTAGATTGAAGAATCAATTTCTTAGGAAACCTAGGTAGAAATACAACTGTCTATTTTATAGGACTCTAAAGCTGAATGCCAGAAATGTGGGTATTTTGGCTTTGGTGCTATTTGATTAAAGAAAGGACACAACTTAGTTGCAGAAAGTTAGATGATGACTAAATGTGGCTATGAATTCATTAGTGATAGTGAGAAAGATGTGACCGCGAGAATATAAGCCCCACAAGTTTCTTTGGATATTGTAGGAAGGCCAATAGATGTCATCTCACGACAGAGTAAGTTAGGTACCACACCATGGTATTTGCATATAAGAGGAAAGGATGCCTTCAGAGGACTGGAGGAAGTGGATTGTACAAATACTACGTAAATCATAATACTGCAGAATTATTTTTATATTATACATTATCTTCACTCATAACATCGACATAGATAATCTAGGACATAATTTTAATAATTTTGAGTATATATTTACTGTAATATTTATATATTATATATATAAAACCAAGAGGCACTTCCAGTAATTCTGGCAAAAAGGGAGCATCAACATAGTATCTAAGCTAAAAAATAATAAAAATAAATACAATTGATCTAGTTTTTTTTTTCTGTACAGATTTTACTTTTTACAAACATTTCTCAGCCACTAAGTCGCCTAACAATACTTGTGATGGGATGATACTAAGTATTGCTACATGTATTAAATGGAAGATACAGGTGAAAGGACAAGATTTATTTCAATTGCAAAATGATTAAGTTCAAAAGACTCACTCTTGTTTTTCTAGAAGTTGAAAAATTTGGCAAAGTTATTAGTAAACATATTCAGGTCTCTCGAGAGTGGTAAGAATTACATTGTTAAAAATTGTCATGTACAAATGACATCCCTATAGTGTCACTTTGGTTGGCAGTTATTTGAAAATATTGCTTTTCAGAAACAGTAAATTTAGTTAATTAAATACTCTCTGGTTTACAAATATCCTTCAAGGTCAAATTTTTGGGCCATATTAATTAAAACTTGCCAATGCCAGTTTTTTTTTTTTTTTTTTTCTGTTGGGAAGAGGTAATGACTGGTCAGAACAAATGCCCGCAGAAATCAGAGCACATTTTAATACCAAAATGCAAATCAAATTATTCAAACCAACCAAAACCTAAAACACTCTAAATTCAGGTTAAAGTTCCTTCAGTCACATATCCTAATATATTATAGAAAGCCAGGGAGAATCTCATTTTTATTATTTTGCATTGAGAGCTTCCAAATATTTGTAAAAGCACCAATTTTCATTTTGTGATTTGCATGATAGAAAACTTGAGGAAGAAATATCAGGGGGTGGGTGGGTTCAGTGATATTTATTACCAGTGCTTATCAACTAACAGATTGTTCTTGTTGGAACAAAAATGGTATGCATTCTTCTGTGAGAATACATTAAGACATAAACTGACAGTCATAAGTGAAAAAAACACCAGTTAAGCAAACATAATATGCTAAAATTCCCATGCAAATATTTTACAGAGTATAAAAAATTTAGTGATTTTTTAAGCTGATGAACAAATATGTATTAAGTAAAGCCATTAAAACCTCACTAACAGGTAATATATAGATATGTTAGAATTATTAAAGTTAGCAATACTATAATACTAAATTATCCTTATAAATAGTTAAAATGAAATCATCACTCATATAAGATGGAGTTTTTGACCCATAATCAGTTGGGAATTTTAAAAAGAAAAGGGACAAGGAAACTGCTATGAACCAACACTTTATATACACAAAGAACTATTTATTGAAGTATATATAATTCAAACAACTATTTTTAATTTCATATTGAACATCTGAGTATTTTGCCTTTTTTAGGGAGTAAAATTACCGGAAAGAAAATCTTTCTCTTCAAAAGTTATTCAAGTAGCAGTTTTCAAACTAATTCAAGGGCTAATTCACATTTGGAAACATGTATAAGTGCTCCTTGTCATAAAGGAAGTCATGGTTGAACAGTGTATCCACAAGTCATTTCACTCCAGAGTAACTAAATTGGTTTGTATTAAAGACGGAGGGGTGTCCTGGGATACCCTGCAAATTTTATGTAGTGTTCACTCCCAATCCACAGCTCTGCATTTTTTGCTTCTTAGTACCATGGACTTTACAAGGAAAGCAGGCTTGAGGAACTAGAACTTAAGTCAAAGGCCATTCCTTCTTTTAATTATGGCAGAGGAGAATTTCTGCTTATTTTTTGGTTACTAATACTGAGTAAGAGAAGTATAATTGAAGAGAAGCCATGCTTTCCTCCTATGAGTTTGTCTTTGATTTTTCTTCATCTGGTTTTTGTTTTGAAACAGGAAAGGAAAAATATCCTGCTGCAGTTTGTTTAATTTGAAATAGGAACTTTCAATGACACTGAAATATTAAACCACTAAGGCTTACAAAGTTTTGTTATTAATTTTTTATTAATGAATTTCAAATTCTAACCTACTAGCTGATCATGCTGGGCAGATTAATGCAGTGGCTGTTGTTTATTGACTGGTCAGTGTTTCATCTGTGAAAGTCAAGATTAATAAGGTTTAATTTTTCTTAGTAGGAAAGGTAAGTATTTGGCCTTTTGTGTTAGAACTTAGTAAAATAAAATATACATTAATAGAACATTTATTTTATAACAACACAAAACATAATAAATTGCTGGATAATACACTCCTTTGTCTTGGGAAAACTCAGAAGATCTCAGACTATAATTTGTACAAAGTTAAATTACTGACACTAATTTTTATCTAATGTATTTGAATCCTTCATAAAACATTTTCCCCATGAGGCTTGTAGAATATTAGAAAAAGAATTAAACCTTCTTTCTAGTTTTCTGTTATATGATACTAGTTCTTATTATATCAAAATATTCAGCCTCTGAGTATATGAAAATAATCAGTAGTTTACTGTTCTGATTATATGAAAATACTCTACCACGGAATGTCATTTTGTGGGTTTCATTTTAAGTTAAAAATTAAAAAATTAAATAACTTTGCTTCAAGAAAATAAACCAAATTTAAACATTCTTGAGAATACTTACCTATGGTGATTTATTATTACTCTTTGAAGCATTTTTGGTTATTGAATTATTTGCATAACTAAAGAACCACTTCTTAATGCAAAGCAATGAGGAAATCATTGCTTCATTGTCAGAACATGAACATGTTCAACATTTTTTATCTGTAAAGAGAAGGCTTTTCTTCTGTGCTCCACAACTTTTCAAGGAAGCAGAAACCCAAGGATACCAATGTGTGTCAAGGAAATCAACCTTAAAAACATGTGGAGAAAAACTAGCTGTATCTGGAAAGAAAATGTGGATTCCTTTTAGAGACTTAAACATATGTCAAAAGCTAATTTTGTTCTCCATTTATATATAATTCTGTACACTGTATTTTATGGTCTTACCTACACTGATACTAGGTCAGTATTTTTGAATCAGCAGGTAAACACTGAGTTCCACTGTGGAAATGAAGCCTTAATCTTCAGTTTTGTGTCTTCATATTTTGCCAAAAAATGTTCTTTTTTTTTTTTTTTTTTTTTTTTTTGAGGCAAAATTTAACTCCTGTTGCCCAGGCTGGAGTGCAATGGTGCAATCTCAGCTCACCATAACCTCTGCCTCCCAGGTTCAAGCGATTCTCCTGCCTCGGCCTCCTGGGTAGCTGGGATTACAGATATGCGCCACCACACCTGGATCATTTTGTATTTTTAGTAAAGACGGGGTTTCTCCGTGTTGGTCAGGCTGGTGTCGAACTCCCGACCTCAGGTGATCCACCAGCCTTGGCCTCCCAAAGTGCTGGGATTACAGGCGTGAGCCACTGCGCCCGGCCCCAAAATGTTCATTTTACTTCACCATTGTTAGCCTGCTGTTAGAATGATTTGCTGGTGGGAACACAAAAAGCAATTCAAGTTAGGTAAAAGCACCATTAGGTAAGGTCAAAGCAACATGTATTTCAACAAATACCATGTGTTGGCAATAGCACACATTGCCTAACATCCATGTTGCATAACATAGACTGGAAAATATGTTACCGTTCTCTGAGCAGGGGTCTTTGGTGTGAAACACACAAATACGTATGCAAATCTTAATTTAAGTTATGTATAGTTTTTAGCTCAACTCATTGTTTGTAGTGTAATTCATTCCCAATAAGAATTTGAATATCTTCCAGATGAACAAATTGATGTGTGAATATAGGGCCTAAAACTGATATATTTCTTAAAAAGAACAATTTAATTTTGGAATATTCTTTACCTAAAATTGCTGATTTCTTAATCTTAAAATTGAATTTTGTTGAAGATTTAAAAAATGGACTGACAATATCAGCAAATTCATAAAGACACAAACGACCTAGGACAATGGTCATAAAATGTGTTGCTGCTTGTTCTATCAATGAAATAAACTCAGTTTGGCTTCAAAGTACATAGATATTTTAGCTTTCAATTATCTGGAATTGAGCTATTAGCATTTGAACTTTTATTGATATTTCTTTCACACATTAGCTAATAATCGCTAAATAAGGGGGATCTTGTTGGTTTTTCTAGACTATGAAAGTTCATAGAACTTTGTTTTATTGGAGTGTTCTAACAGTTTGAAAGGAAGTTTATTTGCAAATGGCATATAAGTCAGGAAAGGCATTAAACTAGAATCAGGGTTAGGATGACAGAAGAGGACAAGACCCTTATTGAGGTTTCCATTATTATTTTAGAAGTACTATAAATGATGAGGACAATGGAGAGCCCGATACTGACATGGAAGCACCAAGAATACCTCCCACAGTAGAATATAAATGATTTTTAGATTATTCACTTCTCATTAATCAGGATTTGATAATCACACAGTTAGTTCACTTTTATAAATTAATAATTTCAAACTTTAGACTTTATTTATAATGATAATTTTTATACTTTTATTACTTAGAAAATAATTTATATTTTTCCATCATTTAAACAAAGAGTAGGCCTGAGTCTCATGCCTTTTGCACAGCTTTTACCTTCAAAGAAAGTTCTCTGGGTAAGATAGGCAGGAAATATGGGGAAACTGCAAATTAACAGTCTACATACATCTAATATGAACAGTCTGTAAGATATTCCTTTTCTTTCGTTTTACTGGGATTGCAACGGTAAGATTTGTTCTGGTATTCAACCAAAATAGACAGAATCGGGAATTCTATTTTTAGGAAGTAAATACTTTCTTGAACATAATATGAGAAAATTTCTTCATTCATAAGATGAAGACTAATATAGATATATCCCTGTACAGAGCTACTGTCTTCATCTTTTATTGAGAGCCAAACCAGGTCTTATCTAAATGACAAAAACTATTACAGCTAACAAAAGCAAAAGTGGTGCTTTTATCAAGGAAACCAATATTTTAAAGGTTAATTTAGATAGATATATAACCAGAAAGACATTTATTAGCATGCTGAAAATAACACTGATGACACTCAGAATATACCTGGTCTCTTACTTTATTTAACAGAGAACCATGGCATCCAGGTAACCTGTTCCAACTTTTCCTACCATTGATTTTATGGTTTTCTAAACAATTATCTTTTTCCCTAAGTGGGCTAGAAACTCTTTCATTTGAAAGACCTGAGTTTAATGGCACCTATAAATAGGCTCATATAAAAATGTAGTAAATTGCAACAAATACATTGGCACCACAGGAAGTAAGCTCTGGAGTTGGATGTGAACATAATAATATTGCTGTCACCAAAAAGGGGGAGAACTCTACTGGCAGAAAATGTCCCTTAGCATCCTTTGAGATGTACTGGGTGTGTATGAAAGTCACAAACTTAGTGGATCTTCATCCCTTTATTTATCCCAATTGACGTTTAGCTGTAATAGCAATTTATTTTTAAAGAAAAATGTATCAATCTGCCTGGATTGCTGAACACAGTTCTGGAATGAAGATGTTCTAATTGCTTTGGCCACTATTATTCCTCTTATTTCCTGTACCTTAAAACAAAACAAACAAACAAAACCAGGCAGTTTGCTGAGACTTCCACCATAGTAGCCAAGCTGCCCCACTAGTTGGACTATACAGCTTTGATGAAACTGTCAATAGACTGTGATGGACTTCCAACTGTCCTGCCAGTCCACTCACTCCAAACATAGCTCTATGTTCAATTAACATTTATGTTAGAGATGGACAGCATTTGGAAAATGGGAAAATATTGACTTTGCTAAGTACTTAGATGCAAGGCGTATGAGAAGAGAAGATAAATGCTTTTTTCCCCTTAATTGCAAGGAAAGAAAAATAGTTAAATTCACTGGCAAAATTTGACTCATAGTAATTTTTGCAAACATGGAGATACACAGGTAAAACTAAGAAAATGAAAACAATTTAGTAAGTTCTGAATAATGAAGACCTGGTGTTAATTCAGAAACATACTGAAATATATTTTAATTATTTAGGTAGAGGCTGCATCCACTTGATCCTTTTTACATTTTCCTACTTATTGGAGAATTTGCCTTGAAACCATGTATATTTTTTGTCATATTATCTTTGCCTTATTTTTTAAAATGCCATGAATTATTGTAAAATAATGCTTTGAAAGGGGGGAGTACAATATCCATTTATGAGAAACAAAAGTATTTTTAATGTAAACATTCCTTTCTACTACGTCAGAGAAAAGAAAAACTGGAAATCACAATCAAGGTTTACTTAGAAGGTAAGATTGTTTAGATAATGAGCAGGTCTGTATGTAAGTACTGAAGGAAGAATCATAACAAACAGTGTTGGAAAGAAATGGACACCAACTATAAAATATGGTATTGGTTAACAGTTTTTCATCTGGGAGATATGGACCCAGAATTCATTCAGTTAGCAAAAGTTACTAGTGAAAAAACATGCTTTGCAGCATCCTCATTTAACTGGCAATAAAACTATATCAGATTATCATTTAAATTAGAAAAGGTAGATGATTGGCTGTCCATCGACCTCCATGCAAATGAATCATCATTCTCTTACTGGGCTTGGAGAGAACTACAATGTATAAAAATGGTGATTAAAATATAACTTTATAAAAATGTTTCCCTTTTCCTCTTTTAAAAAAAGAGTTTACTATCTACAGAAACAAAAAAATCTTCATATTTACATCAAGATAACTATCATGACATATATAATAATATGAAATAAAATATTGAAAGTGAGTATCAACTTTTTAAATAGAGGTTTGGCTCACAGCATAAACAAGTGTAGATAAACAAACAAACCAAAACAAAACGAACAAAAAAAGACTTTCAATAATAACCCGATCTTCAAACAATCTCTCTATAATCTCCCCAGCCAGAAGCAGCATGACTGACAATGGGCCAGACTGCCGATGGAAGCTACCCCAACAAACAGCGTGTGGAACACCACAACAGGGGTTGTCAGTGGGACCTTCACCCCTGAAAGACAAACTACAACAGTTGCCAAGAATCAGGCTTTTCCTATGTCAACACAAAAACCCTGTGTTGAAATATTCTCCTTCATCTCTTGCTATATAACCCAGAGTGATTTTTCTGTTTCCTTTTCTTTCTCTACCACATATTTTGCAGCAAATTAAGAAGACACAGGCGATCACGCTGAAGTACAATTTCCCAAGCCTTTTCTGGCATCATTTAGAATTCTAACCTGATTAAAAGACCTGACTTCAGCTCTTAGGTGTTTAGGTATAAAGAATGCCATCCCCTTAAATGGTGATTTGATCTTAGTTGAGTGACATCCATACTCATAGACAGTTCCTATACATTCATTAGGCAAGTAGATTGGAAAATGCCTTAGTCTTCCGGGTTTGAGGCTGGTGATAGAGCTCCTTCAAGTGGTGCATAGCAGTAATGTAATACCAAACACGTGGCCCTCTCACCCAGCCCTTGAGTGCCCTCCATCTGCAAAAGGCCCTTTATTGAAGCTAAATGGAGGAGGGCATTTGGAATGGCTGCCTCCCAAGACACTCCAGAGTGAAATTCCTTCTGTTTGTTCACATGTACTCAGTCATTTGCTACAGCTAGTCTATGAGTTACTGAAACCACAAAAATCTCTTTACATATGCACACACATGCACACAAGCACCCTCTCAAACCGTTCCCTTCTGTCTCTCTTTCACACACACACACACACACACACACACACACACACACACACACACACACAGTGTTGGCAGGATGTATCAGAATTCAAATAATGCTCTGGAACTTTCATCCCTCAGTACTAAGAGCAAAAGCTGCTTAGTTGGTAACCTACATTTCCTGCACTGTTTCCTTGCTAAGCCACACCATCTCCTTTGTGATTTGGTTTCCTTTATGATTTATTATATCACAGTGACCACTATATATCTTAATATAAATGTTACTAAATTGTGGAGCCAGCAATCCTGGCCTTCAGTGTGTATGTGTGTGCGTGCATGAGTGTGAATATGTTTTACATGTATCTATGTGGGAGCTTATATACACACACACATATATATTCCCTCCTTAAAAAATCCTTAGAAGCTGGTGTTGCAATGTGAAAGCTTCTTTGAGCAAAAAGTTTTTAACAATGTACCTCACTGTAAAAATATACACACAAAATGCGAAGAATCCCAAAATGCAATAGCCATTTGCCCATCTCAAATTTCTACAGTGTTGTGTCTAAATGTTGTGCTGGCTTGAAGAGAATCTTTGACAAGTCAATCTGTTTGGAAACACAGCCCATTCTATCCATTGTCACTGGTCTGGCTTTTGGGTTGGTATCTCCTCGCCTCTTGGTTTCCCTTTCTCTTCTTCTTCTTCCTTGATAGCCTGGATCTGTTCTGAAGAGTGCGACTGAGGGGTCTGGTCCAGGGATTGATTTTCTATGCCTGCCAACCGTTGCTCCTCTTCAATGACTTTCTTCCACATCTTGTGGTTCTGTAAGAGGTGCTGAGTTATTTGGCAGTAGATTTTTCTCCTTTTGAAAGTCTTCTTTTCTAAAATAAATAAAATAAAAAACACCAAATCAGACTACTTAGTTGTGTGCTGAGCACATGAACGTTATCTCTTTTCAGATAATTAAGAGGAGTTAATCCATAACCTTGGTTTGTATATTATAATAATGCAGTTTTGGAGAATGGGGAAAAAAGAGGAAGATGGCAATAATCATTAAAATATCACTGACAAATAACTAGGGACAGTATTTAATATTTGGCAATGTTCAGTGCAAGATTCTGCTTATATCTTGGTATTATTCTCATTACATTCAGGCTCTCAAGACTTTCCACATAGATCACTGAAATAACTTCTTGTTAGTCTGTCTCTGTCAATCAATTTAATTCACAAACATCTACAAGACTGATATATTTAAAGATGGTTTTGATGTTCCTCATCTGCTTCATGTGGACTAAAAAATTAATTTCAGGCTGGGTGCAGTGGCTCACGTCTGTAATCCCAGCACTTTGGGAGGCTGAGGCGGGCGGATCACGAGCTCAGGAGATTGAGACCATCCTGGCTAACACGGTGAAACCCTGTCTCTACTAAAAATACAAAAAATTAACCGGGCGTGGTGGCAGGCACCAGTAGTCCCAGCTACTCAGGAGGTTGAGGCAGGAGAATGGTGTGAACCCAGGAGGCGGAGCTTGCAGTGAGCTGAGATAGAGCCACTGCACTCCAGCCTGGGCAACAGAGCGAGATTCCATCCCAAAAAAATAAAATAAAATAAAATAAAAATAAAATAAAATAAAATAAAAATTAATTTCAAAGTGTAGTTAACTACACTTAACTACTCTGCTTTTCTTATTTTTAAAACATCTACACTGAACTCATATTTTCAAGCTGGTATTGTCTATCCTGAAATGTTCTTTGCAACCACTTGAGAGTATATATTCCTTCATTTTTAAAAGACTCCTCAGATTTCACTGAATTCTTCTAAGAAATAATCTCTTTCTTCTGAATTCCCACGATACTCCATATGTACCTCCTAGAGTATATACTGTTTCTGTTTTTATTTTTTCCTTTTTCTTCTCCTTATCTTTATCTCTTCTTCTGGTAACTGTGCGTCCAAAATCATTTAGGGGGAACTTTTCCCCCTTCCTTCAATTATGTGGTTCCAGAAAAGGTTGTTAAATTCTACTTCCGCCCTCACAACCGGTCTACAAAATTGTTTCACAGTGACTGGCCAATGGGTGTGTGTGTGGCCCAAGTCGGGCCTGAGTCCTCCCCTGAGATATTTCTCATTTGCACAGAATGAATGTCGGTTTGCGAGGTGTAATTGGAGATCCTTTCTCCTTTGCTTATGCATCTGGCATGAAGTGAACTTAGAGCTGGCTATAGTTCCAGCTTCATGAAGAAAGCAAGGCTGAAAGAACAAGCTGTTAGGCAGGTGAGGCAGAGACAAACGCAGGAACAAGTAAGCACTGATAATAGCCAACATCATGTTTACATGAACCAATAATGTTCTCTTTTTGTATATACTCATTCCACTGGAATTTTATAACTTCTAACAAAAAAAAAGTTCTACCTTAGCATACCTCCTTTAAGAAACTTGTCTTGGAGGGTGTCTTCAAGACGGTAGGCTAGAGGCATCTGGTACTTGCCTGCTTCACAGAGAAGAACCAATGGAGTGAGTAGGTAATCAGACTTATCATCTAAAATATAATTTTGAATTCAACAGAGAAATTAAAGGAAATGCCTAAGGTAAGGAAGAAGAGAGAAGTAAGGCAGCCTGCTCAGCTAGCATCATCTATGAGCCTGGAGAGGCTCCCTAAAATATGAGCAAAGATTAAGTGAATGAATCCAGCCATCCACATTCCCACCATGTACTCCTGCAGTCCTAGCCTTGGGGGAGTCTGTCAACCCATGTGGTCTCTGAAACTGATACAGAGAGCTGCCTGGAAATCATGTGATGGCATTGCTTCAGAGAGGGAGCTCACACCAGGACCCACACATCCACCAAGTCCTGAGCAGCTTAGGAGAGGCACATGTGGCCCACTGCTGCCACCACGGGGGTCTAAAGACTGATTCACATCACATCCCTGTCCCCAGCAAAATTTTACAACAGGCTTCCACTAATAACCACACTCTAAGCCACTGAAGGAATCATAGATACTACTGATACTGTTTACAGTCAAATAAATCATAGAGACTACACTACTGCCTGCACCCAAAATCAAAGCCAAGGAACTTTACCCAACTGGCAGCATAGATACACCTTCAAGAAAAAGTTTCCCTGACAAAAGATAATTTAATAAATCGGCTGTAATCTCAGCACTTTGGGAGGCTGAGACAGGCAGATCACGAGGTCTGGAGATTGAGACCATCCTGGCTAACATGGTAAAACCCCGTCTCTACTAAAAATACAAAAAATTAGCCAGGCATGGTGGCGGGCACCTGTAATCCCAGCTACTTGGGAGGCTGAGGCAGGAGAATTGTTTGAACCCGGGAGGCGGAGGTTGCAGTAAGCCGAGATGGCGCCACTGCACTCCAGCCTGGGTGACAGAGCGAGACTCTGTCTCAAATAAAAAGAAAAGAAAAAAAAATTAGAACAAGCAACTGCTACACCAGATACACAGATACCACTGCAAAGACACAAGAGATGTGAAAAAGCAAGAAAATATGACATCTCCAAATGAACAAAATAATCCTCCAGCAACAGATTCCAATGAATAAGAATTTTTTGAAATCCCAGATAATTCAAAATAACAATATTAAAGCCTATCTCAGTGAGATAGACTACAACTCAGAAAAACAATTCATAATATGAATGAGAAATTTACTAAAGAGACAGGTATAAAAAAAAAAAGAACCAAAGAGAAACTCTGGAATGAAGAATTCATTGAAAGAAATACAAAATACATTCAAAAGTTTTAACAATAGACTATATCAAGTTGAAGAAAGAATCAGAATTTGAAGACAGGTCTTTTGACATAACCCAGTCAGATGAACACTAAAAACATAAAAAGTAATAATAATGAACAAAGCTTGCATGACATATTTGAATTTTCAGTGTCCCAGAAGGTGAAAAGAAAATAAAAGGGACAGAAAACCTGTTTAAAAAAATTATAGGTGAAAACTTCCCAAGTCTAACAAAAAGAGATTTAGACATCTAGATGCAGGAAGCTCAGAGAAACTCACACAAATAAAATTCAAGGTCTTCCCCGTGGTGCATTGTAGCCAAACTTTCAAAAGTCAAAGATGGCTGGGTGCGGTGGCTCACGCCTGTAATCCCAGCACTTTCGGAGGCCAAGACAGGCAGATCATGAGGTCAGGAGATCGAGACAATCCTGCCTAACACGGTGAAACTCCATCTCTACTAAAAATACGAAAAATTAGCCAGGCATGGTGGCGCGCCTGTAGTCCCAGCTATTCGGGAGGCTGAGGCAGGAGAATGGTGTGAACCCAGGAGGCGGAACTTGCAGTGAGCTGAGATCATGCCATTGCACTCCAGCATGGGGGACAGAGCGAGACTCCATCTCAAAAAAAAAAAAAAAAAAGTCAAAGACATAGAGAGTTCTAAAAACAGCAAAAGAAAAGTATCTAGTAACTTATAAGGAAACTCCAATCAGACTAACAGATTTCTCAGCAGAAATCATTCAGTCCAGGAGATAATGGGATAATATATTCAAGTCACTGAAAGAAAAAACCATATACCCAGCCAAGTTGTCCTTTATAAATGAAGGAAAAATAAAGTCTTTTCTCACAGAAGCAAAGCTCAGAGAATTCATCACCACTAGACCAGCACTACAAGAAATACCTCAGGGAGGCTGACATGTGAAAGCAAAAGGATGATATCTATCATTATGAAAACACTTGAAAGTATAAAACCCACTGGTAGAGCAAACACAAATAAGGAAATGAAAGGAATCAAATGTTAGCACTACAGAAAACCACCCAACTGCAATGATAAACAATAAGACAGAGAGAGAGAGAGAGAGAGAAAGGAACAAAAGATATACATAACAATTATAAATCAATTAACAAAATGACAGGAATGAAGACTCAGATATCGATAATCACCTTGAGTGTAAACAGACTAAGATTTCCATTCACAAGACATAGAATGGGTGAATTGATTAAAGAACATGACTTAATTATGTGCTAAGAAGCTCATCTCACCTGTACACAGATACAGACTAGAAGTAAAAGATAGAAAAGACAGATATAGACTAGAAGTAAAAGACAGAAAAATATACTTCATGCAAACAAAAGCAAAAAAGCAAGAGTAGCTATACTTATGTTAGATGAAACAGAAATTAAGTCAAAACAGTAAAAAGACACAGTCATTATATAATGACAAAGAGATCAATTCAGTAAGAGGATAGAATAGTTCTAAACATATATGCACCAATACCAGAGCAACCAGATACTAAACCTGATCTTAGCCAAAAGGCTGAGAAGCAGTATCACACCCAGATATATGCAAAGCAAATATTAATAGATCTAAAGGGAGAGAGACACTTCAACACAAAAATAGTTGAGGACTTCAACATCCCACTCTCAGAACCAGACAGCTCATCTAGACAGAAAATTAATAAATAAACGTTGGATTTAAACTGCATTTTAGGCCAATGGACTTCACAGATATTTACAGAACATTTTGTTGAACAGCTACAGAGTACTCATTGTCAGCACATGGAACTATTCTCCAGGATAGACCAGATGCTAGGATACAAAATAAGTCTCAAAACATTTTTTAAAAATCTAAATTATATCAAGTTTCTTCTCAGACCACAATGAATAAAACTAGAAATCAATAACAAGAGAAACTTTGGAAACTGTATAAATACATGAAAATTTTAAAAAAAATGTTTCTGAATGACCTTTGGGTCAAAGAGATAATTAAGGAATAAATCAATAAATTTCTTGAAACAAATGAAAATGGAAACAACACAAAGTAGTAGTCAAAAGGAAGTTTAACACAATAAATATCAACAACAAAAAACTAAAAATGTTTCAAATAAGCAACCTAATAATGCACCTCAAGGAACTTGAGAAGCAATAACTAACTAGGCCACAAAGTAGTAGAATAAAAGAAATAATAAAGATAAGAAGAGAACTAAATAAAATAAAAATTTAAAAAGTACAATGTGTCAAGGAAACAAAAGTTGGTTTTTTGAAAAGATAAACAAAATGAATAAGCCACTAGCTAGACTAACCAAGAAAAACGAGAAGACCTCCAAAAATAAAATCAGAAATGAAAAAGGAGACATTATAACTGATACCACAGAAATACAAAAGTATCAGAGACTATTTTGAACAAGTATGTATTAGCAAACTAGAAAACCCAGATGAAATGGATAAATTCCTGGACACATATACCAAGATTGAATCAGGAAGAAATAGAAAACCTAAACAGACCAATAATAAGTAATCAGATTAAATCAGCAATAAAGACTCCCAACAATAAAAAGTTCAGTACTGGGTGACTTCACATAAAAATGCTTTTTTGCGTCTATCCTCTCAATATATGCAGAAAAAGCATTTGATAAAATTCAACATCACTTCATGATAAAAACTAAAAATACTAGGAAGGAACATGCATCAACATAATAAACACCACACATAATAAAACCACAGCTAATATCATATTGAATGTGGAAAGTTGAAAGCCTTTCCTCTAAGAACTGGAAAAGGACAAGGTGCTCACTATCACTGCTGCTATTCAAAATTGTACTAGAAGTCCTACTCAGAACAATCAGGCATCCAAACTGGAAAAGAGGAAGTCAAATTGTCCCTCTTTGTAGATGACAAAATCCTATATCTAGAAAAACCTAGACTCCACCAAAAAACTCTTAGATCTGATAAATAAATTGAGTAAAGCTTCAGGATACAAAAATCAATATACAAAAAAACAGTAGTATTTCTATATACTAATGATGAACTAGCTGACAAAGAAATTAAGAAGGCAATCCCTTTTACAATAGCTATAAAAAATTAATTAGAAATAAATTTAACCAAGATGGATAAAGACCTCTACATGGAAAACTACAAAAATCTGATGAAACACGTTGAAGACAACACAAACGAATGCAAAGACATCCCATGATCATGGATCTGAAGTATTGATATTGTTAAAATGACCATTCTACCCAAGCAATGTATGGATTCAGTGCAATCTTTATTTTTAAAATACCAATACATTATTCAGAAAAACAGGAAAAACAATTCCAAAATCTCTATGGAACCAAAAAAGAGCTTGAATAGCCAAAGCAATCCTGAACAAAAAGAACAAAGATGGAGGCACCACACTACCTGACTTCAAAATATGCTACAAGGGTATAGTAAACAAAACAGCATGGTGTTAGTATAAAAATGGACACATAGACCAATAAAACAGAGACTCCAGAAATAAATGCACATATTTATAGCCAACTGATTTATGACAAAGGTGCCAAGAACATATATTGAAGAAAGGACATCTTTTTTAATAAGTGGTGCTGGGAAAATTGGATATTCACATGCAGAAGAATGAAACTAGACTCCATTTCTCACTATATACAAAAATCAACTCAAGATAGATTAAAGACTTAAGTAAGACCAAAAACTATAAAACTGTCAGAAGACAACATAAGGGAAGTTCTATAGGACATTGACCTAAGCAAAGATTATTATGATTAAGACCTCAAAAACCCAGGCAACAAAAACAAATACAGACAAATGGGACTAAACTAAAAACGAAAACCTTCGGTATAGCAAATGAATCAACATAGTGAAGAGAAAATCTATAGAATGGAAGAAAATATATGCAAATTGTTCATACAACAAGGGACTAATATCCAGAATATACAAGAAAATCAAGCAACAGTTAAAAAACAAAAACAAAAAATTCTATTAAAAAGTGGGCAAGGACATGAATAGACATTTCTCAAAAGAAAACATACAAATGGCCAACAGGTATATGAAAAAATGCTCAATATCACTAATCACCAGGAATATGCAAATCAAAACCACAATGAGATATCATCTTACCCCAGTTAGAATGGCTATTACTAAAAACAGAAAAACAACAGATGCTGGCAAGGATGTGGAGAAAAGGGAACTCATAACACTGTTTGTAGGAATATAAGTTGGTATAGCCACTACGGAAAACAGTATGCAGATTTCTCAAAATCTCAAAAGAGAACTACCATACGATCTAGCAATCCCACTACTGGGTATTTATCAAAGGAAAAGAAATTAGTATATTAAAAAGATAATTGCACCCCCATATTTATTGCAGCAGTCTTCACAATAGCAAAGATATGGAATCAACCTAAGTGTCCATCACCTGATGAATGGATAAAGAAAATGTGGTATACATACACAATGGAATAATATTCATACATAAAAAGAATAAAATTATGCCATTTGCAGCATCATTAATGGAACTGGAGATCATTATGTTAAATGAAATAAGTCTAGCAAATAAAGACAAATATCTCATGCTCTCACTCTTATGTGGGAGCTAGAAAAGTTGATCTCATGGAAGTGAGGGTAGAATGACAGACATCAGAAGCTGAGAAGGGTGTATGGTTGGGGGTTAGGAGGAATGAAGAGATATTGATTAATGAGCACAGACATACTAGTTAGAATAAATAAGTTCTTCGATAGCAGAGTAAGGTGATTATTGTTAACAATAATGTATTGCATACTTTAAAATAGTGGGAAGAGGGGACTTCCCAACACATAGAAATGATAAATATGGCCGGGTGCAGTGGCTCATGCCTGTAATCCCAGCACTTTGGGAGGCCGAGGCGGATGGATCACTTGAGGTCAGGAGTTTAAGACCAGCCTGGCCAACATGGTGAAACCCCATCTCTACTAAAAATACAAAAATTAGCTGGGCATGGTGGCATATGCCTGTCCTAGCTACTTAGGGGGCTGAGTCAGGAGAATCACTTCAACCCAGGAGACGGAGCTTGCAGTGAGCTGAGAATGTGCCACTGCTCTCCAGACTGGGTGACAGACTGAGACTCGGTCTCAAAAAAAAAAAAAAAAAAAAAAAAAAAAAAAAAAAAAGAAATGACAAATACTCGAGGTGACAGATACTCTAAATATCCTGATTTAATCATTACACATTCGATGAATGTAGCAAAATATCACGTGCCCCACATAAATATGTACAAATATATATTGATTAAAAATACAAAAAGTTGCATATTACATAAGACAGGGAAATGCAAATGAAAACTATAACATAAGAGCACTCTATGCCTACTTGGAATAGCTAAAATGAAAATGACTATAAAAAATCAAGTGTAGAGGAAGAATTTAACAATTAGAACTAATATATTACTTATAGGAATGTACATTTTTTACATCTACTTTGGAAAATTATTTGCTTCTGTCTATTAATCTGAATAAATGAGTACCGTACTTAAAAAAAATAAACTCAAATCTTATTTTCATATATTCCAAATAGTTTCTCTTCTAGACTATAGGGTCTTTGAGGGAGCCTTGGACAAACCTGTACAGATCTTATACATCAGCACATATGCATTTAAAAAAGAAATACATTGCATTTTCTTTGACCAAATGATTCAAAGTTTTCAACATGCAAATATTAAGAAAAATTTTCACAGAATTACATCCTTTAATTGAGGAAAAATAATAAACCCAATTTAAACAGAAAAAAAATATATTTTAAAGAAGACTATTTAATGTCAGCATTCACTATTGAGGTTTCTAATTCCTTATCTATTTATGAATCACCTGATATGTACCAAAATGTTGTCCTCAGTTCTAGTGACCCTCTGACAGACAAGATAAATATGATGCTTGCCAGCAGCAGGCTTTTACTCTAGTAGGAAAATAGTGAACAAGCAGGTACATTTATACTGAGTCTTATGGAGTCTTTGAAAGTCAGCAGAAAGGGAGGGAGATGGCCCAGTTGGTACAATATTGTATGGAGGTGGTGACTGGATTAGGACAGGGGTAATGAAAATGAAGAAAAGTCAATAAATATGAGATATATTTGTATGGGAGAATCAACAGGACTTGGCAACTGATTAGAGGTAGGGAATTAAGAGGGAGGAATCAGAGACAACCCTGTTTTCTGGCCTGAGCAGTTGAGTATGTTGGTAAGATGTACTGAGAAAGGGAAGGTTGGATGAGGAGTATATTTGAGGGTGTGTTAGTCAATTTCACACTGCTGATAAAGACATACCTGAGACTGGATAATTTACAAAGAAAAAAGAGGTTTAATGGACTCAAGAGTTCCACATGGCTGGGGAGGTCTCACAAACATGGCAGAAGGCAAAAGGCACGTCTTACATGGTGTCAGGCAAAAAGAGAATGAGAGAGTCAAGCAAAAGAGGAAACCCCTTATAAAATCATCAGATCCATGACTTATTCAGTACCAAGAAAACAATATGGGGGAAACTGCCCTCATGATTCAAGTGTCTCCCATTGGGTCCTTTCCACAACACATGAGAATTATTGGAGCTACAATTCAAAATGAGATTTGGGTGGGGACACAGCAAAACCATATCAGAAGAAAATGAATAGAGGTATTCTGAACATGAAGTGTCTGGAAGACCTCTGAGTAGAGAGGTAAAGTAGGCAGCTGGTAGACAGCTTAGAAGAGAGATCTGCTCTTTTCCAAGCAACCAGAATATCATTTAACTCTCGGTACCCTCATCTAAGTGACGATTTTAGACTTGAGCCAAGAGTTCAGAAGTTCAGCTAAGATCCTCCCATTAGACTGTGAATTTCCCTGGTGTATTAGTCCATTCTCATGCTGCTATAAAAAACTGCTCAAGACTGGGTAATTTATAAAGGAAAGAGGTTTAATTGACTCACAGTTCCACAGGGCTGGGGAGGCCTCAGGAAACATAATCATGGTGGAAGGGGAAGCAAACGTGTCCTTAATTCACATGGTGGCAGGAAGAGAGAAGTGCCAAGCAAAGGGGGAAAAGTCCCTTACAAAACCATTAGATCTCATAAGAACTCATTATAACAAGAACAGCAGCATGACAATAACCACCCCCATGATTCAATTACCTCCCACTGGGTCCCTCCCGCAACACATGGAGATTATGTAGACTACAATTCAAGATGACATTTGGGTGGTGACATAGCCAAATCATATTATCCTGCCCCTCACCTCTCCCAAAACTAATATCCTCACATTTCAAAACACAATCTTGCCTTTCCAAAAGTCCCCCAATGTCTTAACTCATTCCAGCATTAACCCAAAAGTCCAAGTCCAAGGTCTCATCTGAGACAAGGCAAGTCCTTTCTGCCTATAAACCTGCAAAATCAAAAGCAAGTTAGTTACTTCCCAGATACAATGATGGTACAGGCACTGGGTAAATACAGTCATTCCAAATGGGAGAAATCTGCCAAAACAAAGGGGCTACACGTCCCATGCAAGTCTAAAATTCAAAAGGGCAGTTGTTATACCTTAAAGTTAAAAAATGATCTCATTTGACTCCATGTCTCACATCCAGGTCAAAACGATGCAAGAGGTGTGCTCCCACAGCCTTGGGCAGCTTTGCCCCTGTGGCTTTGTAGGGTACAGCACCTCCCCTCCAGCTGCTTTCACAGGCTGGCATTGACTGCCTGTGGCTTTTCCAGGTGCACAGTGCAAGCTGTTGGTGGATCTACCATTCCGGGGTCTGGAGGACAATGGCCCTCTTCTTACAGCTCCACTGGGTAGTGCACCAGTAGGAACTCCGTGTGGTGGCGCCAACCCCACATTTCCCTTCCATACTGCCCTAGCAGAGGTTCTCCATGAGGGCGCCACCCCTGTAGCAAACTTCTGCCAGGACATCCAGGCATTGCCATACATCCTCTTTAATCTAGGTGGAGGTTCCCAGACCTCAATTCCTGTCTTCTGCACACCACAGACCTAACATGATATGGATGTTGCCAAGGCTTGGGGCTTGCACCCTCTGAAGCCACAACCTGAGCTGTACATTGGCCCCTTTCTGCCATGGCTGAAACAGCTGGGACTCACGGCACCAAGTCCCTAGGCTGCACACAGCAGAGGGTCTGGGGCCTGGCCTGTGAAATCGTTTTTTCCTCCTAGGCCTCTGGGTCTATGATAGGAGGGACTGCCACTAAGGTCTCTGACATGCCCTGGAGACATTTTCTCCATTGTCTTGGTGATTAACATTTGGCTCCTTGTTACTTATGCAAATTTTCTGCAGCCCACTTGAGTTTCTCCTCAAAAAATGGGTTTTTCTTTTCTATCACATCCTCAGGTTGCAAATTTTCTCAATTTTTATGCTCAGCTTCCCTCTTAAACATAAGTTCCAATTCCAAACCATGTCTTTCTGAATACATAAAACTGAGAGCTTTTAATAGCACCAAAGTCACCTCTTGAGTGCTTTGCTGCTTAGAGATTTCTTTGGCCAGATATCCTAAATCATCTCCCTCAAGTTCAAAGTTTCACAGATCTCTAGGGCTAGGGCAAAATGCCACCAGTATCCTTGCTGAAACAAAGGCGCTACAGGCCCCATGCAAGTCTAAAATTCAGTAGGGCAGTCATTAAACCTTAAAGTTCAAAACTGATCTCCTTTGACTCTATGTCTCACATCCAGGTCAAAATGATGCAGGAGGTGTTCTTGGGCAGCTTTGCCCCTGTGGCTCTGCAGGGTAAGCAAAACAAGAGTGACTTTTACTCCAGTTCTCAACAAGTTCCTCATCTTTATCTGAGACCACCTCAGCCTGGAGTTTATTGTCCATATCACTATCAGCATTTTGGTCAGTGCCATTCAACAAGTCTCTAGAAGTTCCAAACTTTCCTACATTTTCCTGTCTTCTGAGTCCTCCATATTAGTCTGTTTTCATGCTACTGATAAAGACATACCCAAGACTGGGCAATTTACAAAAGAAAGAAGTTTATTGGACTTACAGTTTCACATGGCTGGAGAGACCTGACAAGCATGGTGGAAGGCAAAGAGGGGCATCCTATAGTGTTGGGCAGCTCTGCCCCTGTGGCTTTACAGGGTACAGCCTCCTTCATGGATGCTTTCATGGGCTGGCATTGAGTGTCTGTGGCTTTTCCAGGCACACGGTGCCAGCTGTTGGTGGATCTACCATTCTGGGGTCTGGAGGACAGTGGCTCTCTTCTCACAGTTCCACTAGGCACCGCGCCCCAGTAGTAACTCTGTGTGGTAGCTCTGACCCTACATTTCCCTTCCACACTGCCCTAGCAGAGGTTCTGCATGACTGCCCCACTCCTGCAGCAAACTTCTGCCTGATCATCCAAGCATTTCCATACACCCTCTGAAATATAGGCAAAGAACCTCAGTTCTTTACTTCTGTTTACTCACAGGCTCAACACCACGTGGAAGGTGCCAAGGCTTGAGGCGTCCACCCTCTCAAGCAACAGCCCAAGCTGTACCTTGGCCTCTTTCAGTGACAACTGGAGTGGTTGGGATGCAGGGAACCAAGTCCCTAGGCTGCACACTGCTCAGGGACCCTGAACCCAGCCCATTAAACCACTTTTTCCTCCTAGGCCCCTAGGCCTGTGATGGGAGGGGCTGCCATGAAGACCTCTGACATATACTGGAGACATTTTCCCCATTGTCTTGGGGATTAACAGTTGGCTCCTCATTACTTACGCAAATTTCTGCAGCTCGCTTGGATTTATCCTCACAAAATGGGATTTTCTTTTCTATTGCATTGCCAGACTGCAAATTTTCTGAATTTTTATGTTCTGCTTCCCTTATAAAATGGAATGCCTTTAAGAGCACCCAAGTTGCCTTTGAATGCTTTGCTGCTTAGAAATTTCTCCCACCAGATACCATAAATCATCTCTCTGAAGCTCAAAGTTCCACAAATCTCTAGGGCAGGGGGATAATGCTGCCAGTCTCTTTGCTAAAATAGAACAAGAGTCACATTTGCTCCAGTTCTCGACAAGTTCCTCATCTCCATCTGAGACCACCTCAGCCTGGACTTCATTGTTCATATCACTATCAGCATTTTTTGTCAAAGCCATTCAACAAGTCTCTAGAAAATTCCAAACTTTCTCACATTTTCTTTTTTCTTCTGAGCCCTCCAAACTGTTCCAACCTCTTCCTGTTACCCAGTTCCAAAGTCGTTTCCACATTCTTGGTTGTCTTTTCAGCAGCACCCAACTCTACCAGTACCAATTTACTGTATTCGTCCATTTCCATGCAGCTGACAAAGACATACCTGAGACTGGGCAATTTACAAAGGAAAGAGGTTTAATGGAGCACTCACAGTTCCATGTTGCTCAGGAAGCCTCACAATCATACAGGAAGGCAAGGAGAAGCAACTCACATCTTACATGGATGGCAGCAGCCAAAAAGAGAACTTGTGCAAGGGAACTCCTCTTTTTAAAACCATTAGATCTTGTGAGACTTATTCACTATCACAAGAACAGCATAGAAAAGACTTGCCACCATGATACAATTATCTCCCACCAGGTCCCTCCACAACATATGGGAATTCAAGATTAAATTTGGGTGGAGACACAGTCAAACCATATCACCCTCCAATCTCCAGGAAGTTCCAAACTTTCTGTCATTTTCCTGTCTTCTTCTGAGCCCTCCAAACTGTTCCAATCTCTGCCTGTTACTGTGTTCCAAAGTTGCTTCCACATTTTTGGGTATCTTTACATCAGCACCCCACTTCTGGTACCAACTTACTGTATTAGTCCATTTTCACACTGCTATAAAGAACTCCCAAGACTGAGTAATTTACAAAGAAAAGAGATTTAATTGACTGACAGGGCTATGGAGGCCTCAGGAAATTATAATCATGGTGGAAGGGGAAGCAAACATCCTTCTTCACATGGTCATACAAAGAGAGAAGTGCCAAGGAAAGGGGGAAAAGCCTCTTATAAAACCAGCAAATCTTGTGACAAGTCACTCACTGTCATGAGAACAGTAGCATTGGGGTAACTCCCCCTATGATTCGATTACCTCCCACCAGGTCCCTCCCATGACACATGGGGATTATGGGAACTACAATTCAAGATGAGGGTTGGGTGGGAACACAGCCAAACCATATCACCTGGTATATGGACTTTCTCTTTACTTTTGTGTATATGTAATATCTGTGAAGACCTAGACTTTACTAAAGCATTCAGTAAAAGTTTACTAAATGAATAATTTTCTCTCTAGTTTTTGTTCCACATTTCCAGGTAAATGATGAAGTATTGATAAGTGGTAAAAATAAAACTAATACGAAAAAGTGGTCTACAGGAGATGCTGATCTAATTGAGACTGCATTAAAGAGTTAATAGTTCATGCTGGCTATGGTGGCTCATGCTGCCTGTAATCTTAGCTACTTGGGAGGCTGAAGCAAGAGGATCACTTGAGGTCAGGGGTTCAAAACCAGCCTGGGAAACATAGTGAGGTCCTGTTTCTACAGAAATAAATAAAGTGAGACTGCTGTCTCTACAAAAGTAAATAAACAATTAAAAAAACAGTATAAGTTAGCAGGAAGATCAAAAGGGATATTTGGGTCTATTTAATGAAGTAGATATGACTTACTCTGGGAGCAAGAAAAAAAAGAAAAGTCTTAATAATAGCACAATAATGAAAGAAAAAAAGCCAATTTCTATGGGGGTGACAAAGAAACGTGGAGGTCATCTGCCAACATCTTTGTGGAAGGGCTAGTCATTCTTTTAACAGTTTTATTTTGATATACTGCAGAAATTTCTTGTACTTTACAGAATAAAATTAATTTTTAAAACATAGTGAAGAAAAAGGACATTAAATTATCTTGAATTAATTTTGAACCATACAGACACAGAATGACAATTATTAAATTGAATGAGTGCTGTGGGAAATGAACACAGGCAGAGTCAAAAGGAAAAAAAATTATGATATTCATAATTTCTTCATGAGATGGACTCAAACTAACTGGCAAATACTTTCCAGGATACTTTGGAAACAAAGATCAATTAAGCTCAGAACTTGCCTTAAAGGAGTTTACAGTCTCTCTGTGAGAGTGCCAAGAAGACAAAAACTGAAATACATGTGCTATGTTTTATGACAGACATATTCTTGTGACCAAGATGGGCTTGCCATTTCTCTCAGTTTGACTCTATTTTAGACTTCTAGACTATAGGCCCCTGACCTCCCTCTTGTTAGAACATTTACTTTAGAAAACCTGTAATAGCAAATTCTTTCTCTGCCCCTCTGGAATATAGATAAATCTTCTCCCAGCCTCTAATTAGCTTTACAGTCGTACAAAATAAAATTTAAATTTTAAAATTTAAAAAAGATTTAAATGAAGGAAGGAAGGATGGAAGGAAAGAAGAAAGGTAGGCCAGCAGGCAGGCCTATCTCCTAGTCTCTGTTGGGAGGTAGGAGCCTAACTTTAGTAAGTACCAATTAACAGGTGGCTTAATCATACTAGCCAATGCTCCCATAACATCCTCCAGCACCTTTTCAATAGCTCACAGCAGCATTGAACAATTCTCCCACCTTTTGCTGCAACAGAGTTCAATCTGTCTCCCCTATTACAATAGTCTTGAATAACGCCTTCGTAGCCATTTTAAACAAATGTCTGGTGCAATTTCTCTTTGATACATCAAACCATGGCAACACAAATGACACAAACTGTGGAAAATTAGGTAGAATTTTTTTTTAAAGGACCTTATACCTGGGCTGGATGTAAGTAATGAGAATTAAATAACACTGGGTGAAAAGGAGCTAGCAGTATTCCAAGCAAAGTTTGAAGAACTGGGACATAGGCAAAAGTGTATGGGGCACAGGCCAAGACCCCTTATATCAATTCTTCCATTTGAAAGCCTCCTAACAAGGGCAGTAGATACAATTGAAATTTAAGTAAATTTGAATTCTTTCTATGAAAGTCAATAAAATACATTAATACATCAGATTTTTTAAAGCAAATTAAAAATTACTCTTCTATCTCTACTTGTCTATTTCTACTTCGTTTTTGTTATAAATCAAATTCTGTTGAGAAATGTTTAAATGTTAATATACTTTTTAAGCTAATCCTTTGAATCAAGAGAGTTACAGAGGACCCCTGTCTGAAGGACAGGTTTGAATCACAGTTGTAGCAAACACTCTTCAGTTTAAGGTGATTATTTCATCTTAAAGTTATACACATTGATGGCAGTGCCTTCATAGGGAAGAAGCTAACAAAAGCTCAATTTTCCTCTTTTTTCCTTCCAGGGCAGTCCCCATGAGAGCAACTGTTCTCTTATTAATACTGTTAAATGTTAGCAATAAACCTCTCTGGAATTATACTGAATAAGAAGGTGACGTAGAAGAAAGTTTGTACCAAATAAATTTGCGTAGATTAGAGCCTGCAGGTGGTCTAAAACACGCCTGTATTGGGAGCCAAATTGTTCTGTACTGGAACCTTTTGAAAGGAGAACAAAGAGCCTTTCATTGCTCCAATTCTAAATGCAGCTTAGTACTTCATTAGAAACCTCTTAGTTCACTGTAGGAATCTTTCAGATTTAATTATAAGGTGGGATAAAAACCTTCTTTTCCTAGGATACCATATTGAAACATTTTATTCTGTTTCCTGGGACATCTCCAAGTTTTACAAACTATAGAAGTTATCTGTGGATATTTATTTTTTTCTGAAACCTAAGTATTAGGCAAAGTCAAGGTAACCATTTTAGCCAATATGAATTCTGATATTCACATTACTAAGAGCCAAAAGCATTGAAGTTAAAAATTAAGAGACCTAGGTTCCCTTTCTGGTTCTACAACCTTGCAATGTCATTTAAATTTCTGAGCCTTAGTTTAATATTTGTAAAGTGAGGCAGCTAACTGATAAGCATTGATTCCCCCTTCATTTCTAAAATTCTGTTACTCTATGTGGCCAATATTTGGTAAATACTAATGTTGCTCCATATTTATCATTTTCTTGGTTGTAAAGAAATACTTTAAAGATAATATTTCCAAAGCTACAGTATCAAATCATTGTGGATGGGATATTTTTAAATTGTAATATAATGTGGTCAGTTAACTTTTGGAAGGCATGAGCAAACAGAACCCAAAAAGTCTCTCATTCCTGCTTTAGTGAACTTGATAAAAACGGGAAGGTATGACAACCCAACCCTACAGAACAGAAAGAAGTGGAATATGTGGTTGTAGCATTTGCTGCTAAAGGCTAGGTTGACAAGTTGAGCCTGTTAAATCTCCTGGCCTGGGTCCTTCAATTCCCAACGCCTGCATCTCTGCGTCTGTATTTTCCATGTGTTTGAGTTCAAAGAGCAGTAAGTCAGGGCCCCTGGGAACAAAGCTTTTCCAGAGGCTAAGCTGACAATACCTTCATTCAGTGGAAAAACTGTCTTATTCTTAGTAAGACAGCAAACTACCTGGCTCTTTGAAATGAAAACAAACAAAAAGAGAAAACTAATACATGTTTATTAAGTGAAAAAAATGAATGAATAACCCATGAATTCCAAGTCTTGGCTTCTAGCTCTGAATCTCAAGATTAGTACAAATTTTCTAATGGAAGTCTTTTTATTTGCATCAGATAAATGAAATATAATTACTTTGACAGTAGCATATTGAAGAAAAACAACTTTAATTTTCCCCCATTCTACAAAAAGTAATTAACAGGCCAGATCTGATCTAAAACTCAATTTGCAAAATTTTACTTCATAAGTTCATAATTGATAAGGACTTCTTTATGTTTGCTTATGTGTGCCTACAACCAGGTGCTTATATGAGAGCAAAATGGATCAGTAGAAGGTTAATCTCCTTACAAGATGGTTGGAATGAGCCAAGTTGTGCATTATCCTGACTGTGATAAAAATAGGCACGAAATGATCAGAATGTCTTTCATTGGTTGTATTTTTGGTAAGAACCTTGAGAATATTAAGATTGTACTTTATCTGTAAAGGTAGACAGAAATCACATACTATGTTCTTAGGAGCAGTGTTTGTGCAATGTCATTGCAAGGGTCATGGATTTTTACTAATTATGCTATTAGTCACTATTTGTTTCATGACAGGATAAATAGGAGAGTAGCTTTAGAGGCATAAATAAAAATGATTTTATAGTCAATTAAGCTAAATAGGTTAGATTGGCCACATGATGCCCTCCAGCCAATTATCACATGTGATAGGTTGTCACTGTCACTGTTGCTACTGCCCTGGTTCAAAGTCACAGTCATCTCTCACTTGGATAATTTCAATGGTCTCCTAACTGATCGCCCTATGTCTATCCTTGCTCCCTTCTCAACCCCAAGCATATTCTCAATAGAGCAGCTGAAGCAGTCCAGTTAAAATGAAAGTTGAGTCTACTAACTCTTCCATTCAAAACCACTGACCATTTCCCATCTTACTCAGAGTAAAAGCCACAACCCTTACAGTGACCTATAGAGTCCCACCTTCCAAGCTTGTCCAGGCTGACTTATTTGTTGTTGCTGTTCTTCTGTTTTGTTTTGTTTTAGGCTTTTAGCACCTGAAACCATGGTTTTTAGTTTCTGTCTCTAGTGATAAGCAGAACAGTGGGATGAGGAAGGGGCTTTACTGGCCCAACCAGAAACAGAAACTAAGAACCCATGACTGTATTCTCTCCCTTGGACAGTTCGTTCCCGGCTGCCTCTGTCTTGCTGCTCCAGCTATCCCAGTTCTCCTGCTGCTCCCTGAACACCCCACCCAGTGTACATCCCCGGACCTTTGCACAGGTTGCTTTCTCCTCTCTTTGGAATCCACTTTCCACATACAGCCCCAGGGAGCACTCCCTTGCTTCTTGCAGGTCTTTTCTTTTTCTTTTTACAAATCTTTCCCTGCTTTACATCTTTCCTATCCCTGGATATCTTACCTAAAATTTTAACCTATCTCTATAATATTTCATATCTCCCTCCTTTTATTTTTATGCCCATATTTCTCAGTATTTATCACTACAGTAAATAATACTGTATCTAACATACTATAGATATACTCACTTGTTTTGCTTATTGTCTACTGATCCCACTAGAATGTACTTCTATAATGGCAAGGATTTTTTTTTTTTTTTGTCTTTTTTTCCCCACAACTCTGTCTTTAGTACCTGGAAGGATGCCTGGCACAGAGCAGATGCTCAATAAATGTCTGTTGAATGAACAAATCAATACTACCTCCTATCTATTCACATGGAGTTCCCCTAACCAAGCCAATAAAAACCTATGATTGGTCTTTATGGTAACTGAAATTCTTTCACTTTTAAATCGCTAACATAACCTGAAGCAGCTGGGCGCAGTGGCTCACGCCTGTAATCCCAGCACTTTGGGAGGTCGAGGCAGGCAGATCACAAGGTCAGGAGATCGAGACCATCCTGGCTAACATGGTGAAACCCCGTCTCTACTCAAAATACAAAAAAAAAAAAAAAAATAGCCGGGTGTAGTGTTGCGCACCTGTAGTCCCAGCTACTCAGGAGGTTGAGGCAGGAGAATGGCATGAACCTGGGAGGCGGAGTTTGCAGTGAGCTGAGATCGCGCCACTGCACTCCAGCCTGGGTGACAGAGCAAGACTCCGCCTCAAAAAAAACAAAACAAAAAACAAACAAACAAAAAAAACCCCAGATACCCTGAAGAATAGGCTTCAACTCCTTATTATTATTTTTTTCTAACTTCATGACTTCATGACGGAGAAGATATCTTTGTATCATATGTGTTATTATTATAGATTCCATAGTCTGGAATTTCTATTATGATATTGGGGAAGGGAGCTATCTGTAGTCAAACTCCGCAAATGATGTTTAGACTTGAAGTATTGTGTATTTCATGAGAAGCATAAAATCCATCTAAAGTAAGAAAGCAATCCCAGGGAAAACACATTAGAAATAGGTTTTAGAACTTACTTGGAGATTCATTATTTTCACAGGTTTCCTCTTCATTTGGTGCTGCTGCTTCTTCCTCCTCTTCTTCTGGGTCATCAGTATCTCCTGACTCATCGCTGTCTTCCACCCATTTTCCTGGCATTAGTCCTGCTGAATCATAGGAGTTGCACAGAGGCCCCACAATGTGAGAGATGAAGGATTCCTGAAGGTTGGCCAGCTGAGGAGCAGAACGATCCATGAAGGGGCTTATGGGTAATCCAAGGCTGGCCTCTTCATCACCCTAGAAATAAAATACAAGTGAAGTCAACATTCACCTGGCATCTGAAATTTGTAAATATGTAAAACCCCAGGCATTAATGCACAAACTTCTTTACTTGACAGCTAAAGGATCCTACCTCAAGTGCTAAGGTTCCTATAGAAACACTGTTGCTAATTAGTACTTTTGTGAACTTGAGGTTTTTGCTTTTTATCAAGGAGAAATACAGAAAGTCTAAATTCTAATGTATAAGTAGATGATATTTTAATCACACAAGTCAGCGTCTTTTATATGAGAATATAAGTGCACGAAAATGCAATGGTGAGGCTGGGCGTGGTGGCTCACGCCTGTAATCCCAAGCACTTTGGGAGGCCAAAGTGGGCAAATCGAGACCAGCCTGGCCAACATGGTGAAACTCCGTCTCTATTAAAAATACAAAAAATTAGCTGGGTGTAGTGGCAGGTGCCTGTAATCCCAGCTACTTGGGAGGCTGAGGCAGGAGAATAACTTGAACCCAGGAGGCGGAGGTTGCGGTGAGCTGAGATCGTGCCACTGCACTCCAGGGTGACAGAGTGAGACTCCATCTCAAAAAAAAAAAAATGCAATAGTGAGAACAATTTTTTAAAAAATATATAAATGTAGCCTATTTTCCTTTTTTTGCTTTGGCTTCCAGAAAGCTTTAAAGAATTTATTGCTCAATTCAAGGGGTTACCTTATCTCAGATTTTGTTTGAATTTTAATATATCTCCTGTGATTGTGTGGTTTCTGATATTCTTATTTATCTATATGTTTAATAATATTACTGTACAAATGTTTTATTTTGAAGTGCTTCAAATGTTTCTGAGGAAAAAAGGGAGATTTTTAACCAGCAGTTATCTAGCAAAATTAATAAAGGAAATATCCCAAAATATCAGCAACAATTATGCCTAAGAAGTGGTATTATTATACATGAATTTTCCCTTTAATTTACATTTTTCTGCATTTCCATATTTCGAGAATTATGAATTAATCCCATTCTTAGGAAAGGCAATACATGATTTCATGATGTTTTAACTTTCTCCCATTCTGTAGGTTGCCTGTTCACTCTGATGGTAGTTTCTTTTGCTGTGCAGAAGCTCTTTAGTTTGATGAGATCCCATTTGTCAATTTTGGCTTTTGTTGCCATTGCTTTTGGTGTTTTAGACATGAAGTCCTTGCCTATGCCTATGTCCTGAATGGTATTGCCTAGGTTTTCTTCTAGGGTTTTTATGGTTTTAGGAGAAAATTTTTGCAACCTACTCATCTGACAAAGGGCTAATATCCAGAATCTACAATGAACTCAAACAAATTTACAAGAAAAAAACAAACAACCCCATCAAAAAGTGGGCAAAGTATATGAACAGACACTTCTCAAAAGAAGACATTTATGCAGCCAAAAGACACATGAAAAAATGCTCATCATCACTGGCCATCAGTGAAATGCAAATCAAAACCACAACGAGATACCATCTCACACCAGTTACAATGGCGATCATTAAAAAGTCAGGAAACAACAGGTGCTGGAGAGGATGTGGAGAAATAGGAACACTTTTACACTGTTGGTGGGACTGTAAACTAGTTCAACAATTGTGGAAGTCAGTGTGGCTATTCCTCAGGGACCTAGAACTAGAAATACCATTTGACCCAGCCATCCCATTACTGGGTATATACCCAAAGGACTACAAATCATGCTGCTATAAAGACACATGCACGTGTATGTTTATTGAGGCACTATTCACAATAGCAAAGACTTGGAACCAACACAAATGTCCAAGAATGATAGACTGGATTAAGAAAATGTGGCACATATACACCATGGAATACTATGCAGCCATAAAAAAGGATGAGTTCATGTCCTTTGTAGGGACATGGATGAAACTGGAAACCATCATTCTCAGCAAACTATCGCAAGGACAAAAAAGCAAACACCGCATGTTCTCACTCATAGGTGGGAACTGAACAATGAGAACACACGGACACAGGAAGGGGAACATCACACACCGGGGACTGTTGTGGGGTGGGGGGAGGAGGGAGGGATAGCATTAGGAGATATATCTAATGCTAAATGATGAGTTAATGGGCGCAGCACACCAACAGGGCACATGTATATATATGTAACAAACCTGCACGTTGTGCACATGTACCCTAAAACTTAAAGTATAATAAAATAAAAAAACACAAACCTTTCATTCTATATATGAATCCTACCTATAGTAACCATAAAATTTCATTCTAATCTCTGTTTAAATATGTCCAATGACAGTCAATTTATTACCATTAATAAGGTGTCTCAGCCTATTTTTTGGATACCTTTAGCAATATAAATTTCTTTCTGACATTGACCTGAACTCTACCTCCCAATAACTTCTATAGACTGGTATATTCATACCTTTTTTAGGGCAGTAGGGAGGGATCTAACTTTTTTTATGAATCAGATCCTGTGCTAAGTAAGTTACATAATTTATCTTCTTTAATCTCCACAGCAATGTTGATTAACCGACTTCTAAATTAGTATGTCACTCCTTTAAATATCTGAAGACAGTTATATTTCCCCAAGAGTAAATATCTTCATTTTTTTCCACATGCTTTTCTGTCACTTATTCCTGTCCTTTATGCATGCTCCTTCACCTCCACATTCTTTTTAAGAGTGGTTCACAGTGCCAAACAGGAAGGTTCAAGTGCATTCTGATGGGTGTAGGGTAATGTCAGGAGGATCACCCCCGGCTTATGTAATTGTGGTAGCTTTCTGAGTAGTCTGTTAACTCTTAGTTATCATGTCAAATGAAATGTCTATTTCTTTTTAGCTTTTTCACATAATGCTCTTAATTTTTTTACAAAAGTGAAGTTAATCTAATATACAGATACATTCAAACTACCATATACATATACATATAAACTATTCCATGTACATTTAAACTACCTTCTATGATAATAAATAAATTTTTTAGGAAAGTAAGTGAAATTAATGTGAGATGCATATACATTTAAACTACCATATACATACAAGCTACTCCATATACATTTAAACTACCTTCTATGATAATAAATAAATCTATAAAAAAACAGTATTTCAAGGATCTTCCTAATGTCTGACTTCCACTATCTCAATATCTTCTTCCCCCCAAATGCTTGCAAATAACTTTTATCATAGAGTTCTATGATTATATTTTAGTCCAATTTTTACACGTCACTTTTTGTCTCCTGATCAAAATTGATCAGTGCATTTTCTGACAAAAGTATGAATATAAAATAGAGTGATCATACTTTCATAGCTGTTAGAAGCTTTGAGCAATTCATGAGCAACCTGTAAGTACAGATTAAGCTGTATTAAACAGTTGTCAGTTACCTGTTCGTAAAATTCATTGACAATACCATCTGTCCACTGAAGATGGAGTTCTTTACATTTAGCTGGACCATTGATATCAGCCAACTTTATACACATTTGACAAACCAGTAGACGATCATTTTCATTGGTCCAATCTATTCCAACATCATCATTTACCTATTTGAGAGATAAAGTTAATATATGTTTTGCTTTGATAAAAACAAAAGTTGAAGAGAAGAGAAAAACAATAGAACATTTATTGTCTTCATATTATACAGGGATCATAATACCAAATAATTGGGAACCTCTAGCTACTTAAAAATGTTATTGGCTGTGTAAATTAATGGTAAAAATAGTTCACGAAAAAAGTAAAATAACGAATTATGGATAAAATTATAATAATGGGTGACAGGGTGAGTGTAGTCAAAAATAATTTAATTATACATTTTAAAATAACTAAAAGAGTATAACTGGATTGTTTGTAACACAATGGATAAATGTTTGAGGTGACAGATACCCCATTTACTCTGTTGTGATTATTACACATTATATGAATTTATTAATGTAACCCATAAATATATATACCTACCATGTACCTACAAAAATGAAAATTTTAAAAATCATTAATTATTGAATTAGCAACAAATGCTTTTTAAAATTGGCATATATAATCAATTACTTCTCTTTTCTTTTTTTGAGACAGAGTCTTGCCCTCTCTCTCAGGCTGGAGTGTCATGGTCCAGTCTTGGCTCAGTGCAACCTCCACCTCCCGGGTTCAAGCAATCTTCCTGCCTCAGCCCCCCCAAGTAGGTAGGACTACAGGGGTGCGCCACCACACCTGGCCAATTTTTGTATTTTTAGTAGGGATGGTGTTTCGCCATATTAGCCAGACTGGTCTCGAACTCCTGGCCTCAAGTGATCCACCCACCTCGGCCTCCCAAAGTGTTGAGATTACAGGCGTGAGCCATTGTGTTGGCCTTATTATCAATTACTATTAAAATAATATAGTTACAGTTCATATAAAATTGTCATAACTTAATATTTGGGCATTTACTTTTGAAGTATAAAATTCTGCTTCAAGTTTTTGATCTGTACTGCTGCCAGATAATTTATACAAATATACCATAGAGATGAAAACAAATTAAATCAAACAAAAACCACAATGACAGAATGTGTTATTCCTCTGTAGCACAAAGTAGAATCTATAGAGACAGCATCTCAGCTTCTTGGGCATCTAGATTCAGATCAATACCTATATTTCTGCTTCTGGTTAAACATTTTATTGTATTCCATTTTCACATTTCAAATATGGGAGTTCATAGTAACACGTTTTGTTCAACAGTTTGCTTCCATGATATCTTTCAATGTGTCTATAAAATGAAGACTGATGCAGCCGGGCACGGTGCCTCACACCTGTAATCCCAGCACTTTGGGAGGCCGAGGTGGGTGGATAATGAGGTCAGGAGTTTGAGAGCAGCCTGGCCAACATGGTGAAACTCCATCTCTACTAAAAAAAAAAAATACAAAAATTAGCCAGGCGTGGTGGCATGAGCCTGTAATCCCAGCTACTCGGGAGGTTGAGGCAGGAGAATCACTTGAACCCAGGAGGCGGAGGCTGCAGTGAGCCAAGATCGTGCCACTGCACTCCAGTCTGGGCGACAGAGCAAGACTCTGTCTCAAAAAAAAAAAAAAAAATGTAAACTGGGTACAGCTCTATTTACCTTGCCATTAAATTTGGCTACGAAGTCAAAGTGTTTCTTCAGGTCAGTGGCCAAAATTGCTTCAATGACAAGGAAACGGAAATGCTTAAATTCCACATGGTCAAGGTTAACTAAGAAGTTATACTCTGGCCGGGACATGAAAAGATTCCATGCAGCAGCTGCGTGATGATTCTCCAAAACTGAACGATCATTATATAGCACCGCCTAGGCAAATAAGACAGTTAAGAGTTCAACTTTTTAAGAAAACAATCACAAAAATCATGAGAATATGCAATGCTTTTGAAATTGCTTTTTATTCATACAACAAAGAAATGTAATCACGTGACTCCTGCTTATTAAGAATCACTTATTACTGTACAATGACTCTATTATTTTTCTTGGTTAAATTTCCCCTTTTTGTAAGATAAATTCCTTTCCTTGAAAACTTAGTCCAAACTCTTTTGAGGGGGCACTTGCTTATCTTAATAGATAATTTTTAAAAGATTTTTTCTTTAGATTTCTTTGTAGGGTACAGGAATTTAAACATAAAAATTATATACAAATAGAAAAGAGGAGGGAGAAAGAAAAAAGAAAAAAATTATATTTACATATATATGTAAATATAAATATAATATATAATTATACCAATGCCACAATACCTCAAGAGGTAACTAGGTTACTTTCTCTATCTGGCATAAGCATTACCTCCTCTTAAACACATACAACTATTAAAGATGAATGGAATACCCAAAATGTCCATGACTTAAAACATTGTCACTCCACTCCACAGGAAATATCACCTTTTATCTAGTATTCGGAGACATAAAATGACATTTACTTGTTTGAAATTCTCTAATAATGCAGAGAGAAGTTTTATTAGAGAATTTTTTTTAAAAAAGGGAAGCTGCCTACAAAATGCCTGAACACTAGTGTGCAAGATAGCCTATGGAGAAATAAAAAGACATAGGACAAAAAGAAAACACTAAGCACAGAATATTAACATAGAGGTATATAAAAATGTAGACGTGTAAAATAATCTGAATGGTAAATTATCCTGGCCAGTGGATTTTTGCCTATATTTAGAAAAAATAATTCTGGTGTATGAAAGACAAGTGGAAAGAAGGTAGATAGTCAAGAAAAAATTATCAGATAATTTTTATTGTATATAGATTCAAGAAAAACTATAGAATAGCCTATAAGATAACCTGTGGAAATGAACAGCAGTGGGATAGAAGAGGCAAAGAAGAAAACAGAAAAGTCAATATTGAATGAAATTGGCCTCTAGATCTTGTAGAAGAACAGAGGATCTCAGAATATTTAGCAACTTGGGTTCAGCTAATTAAATAAATGAGGGGCTAAATTTGATTGTATAAATGGGTATGTCTACATACTTAGTGATGAATTTTTTACTTAGAATTATACACCAAGATGAACTTTAAATTTATTCACTGTTTTTGGAATCTATGTTTAGGCAAAAAAAAAAAAATCCTCCAATGAAATAAATTGATATTAAAATCCTACCAACCTATAGATAATGTCATAAGAATCATAATTGTTATATTGAATATATTTCAAAGGAATGGTATTTATATACAAAGAAACCTTACATTCTTAAAAGTCCAAGAAATGCTTGGTTCTCTAATCTTTTCAGAAAGGGGCTTTTGTATAGGTTGCCTTTTGTTTGTTAAAGAGGTCCATTAACATGAATTCAAGTAGGTTTTCTTCCTAAGAAGAAAACTGAGAAATGATTCCCATGGATAATAAAGTTGTATACCTGCTATTAGAATCTTGGAAGAATCCATGGCTTCTTTTCAGAATTAGCACGGTCTCTGAGAATTTTAACCTAAGACTATGTATAGTTTGGCTTATATTAACTTGGTGCCTATTATAAATCACACTTAACTTCACTTTCTTGAGAAATCTTTAAATTAGTTCTCCTAACCAAAATCTAAAGATTTACCTGAGGAGCACTAGTTGCAACCAGGAAAGCATTAGTCCTTCCTGGATGATCATAATCGTGCATGGCTGCAGCCACATACAGCGCCATCAACTCCAAGGCAGGGATATTCCCAGACAGACATCCGTATTTATCATCTGTCACATTATATGTTTTTGAGAATACATATCCCATATGTCCATGTGTAAATCCACTGTCAGAATCTGAGAAGAGAAAATGAGAGTCAAAGAAGTTTTTATAAAAGTACTGACATTATTTGTCTTGACTTCTTTTTGAAAAAAAACAAAAACAAAAACACCCTTGTTCCCATCTTTCATAAGGCAGTGCAGATTCACTTCGTACGTACCTGAATCACTGGTTGAACCATGATCATTAATCACAGTTGAGAGGCCTGGAATAGGCTGTGTAGTAAGATACCAAACAGCATGTAAAACATCAGTGGCATGGATTCTGTTATGATCTGTAACCAGTGAACAGGAACAGTCATCAGTTTATGAACTTTGGGGTCCAAGAACTAAGAGTGCCATCTACTGGACAAACAGTTTAGTCCTAACATTTTACTATTTCCATGAAAGTTGGCCAAACTTTCTAGGACAAATATTATTTGATTACTCTTCCATAACTCCATAGCATCCATCGTAACAAGAAAAAAAACCTTACTTGTAACATTTATTATGCATGCAGGTATCTGAAGTGGAAAAATCTGTGTCAATAGTCGACTACAAACTATGTATATAGGAAACATACTGTGTGAAAAAAGTGTAATGTTTACTCTGGTACTTATTTTCATGCTCCTGCATAAAACTACGCAGAGAATGAGAATAAATGTAATAGCTATGACATACTTCAACTAGATGAGACATAATATTTCATCTCTGATAGATGGTACTCAAAAATAATCTGGGAATAGAACATAATACCATTTTTCTGTATCAATCTTAAAGCACTGCAATAACATATCTTTTACATGTAGATTTCATCCACAAGCAAAATTCAAAGCCACAATCAATTATATTCTCTGATCTAGAAATTCTAATTTCAGAATATAGTTCTAAGAAATACTTAAAAAGAAAAAGAAAAGCCTCTTGTATAATAATGTAGGAAGCTAAGCCATTTAGAAGAGTTAAAACCTACAGGAAAACCAGATTCACTAGTCATAATGCCATCATCAAGGGAAGGGGGTCATACTCCACATGTGCAGTTCAACTTCTTTCAAACCATAACCACGTGCCCAGTGTGCTCTTGGCTCACCTTCCTTTTCTGTGCAATTCTTCCAAGTTTTTTGTTTATCAGACCCCTCATAATACTTCACTGATTAGTATGCTTTATTCTATTGTACTTACATATTGTAAATACCTATACTTTATATATTGTATTTCTGCTAACCAACCATGATACTGTTTCCTTCTCTAGTATAAGAGATTACATTTCTTCATAATACTTAAAATAAGGAGAAGAGAGAAACAGGAGAGAACAAGAATGACAATGAGAATATGAGAGAAACACCTATTCCCTAGTCAGAGAAGAAAGAGGAAACCTATGGTCAATGTGGCAATTGTAGCACCTGGGTAGGTGTTAAATTTCTGGCAGCCATTAGGAATCAGTCTTTAAGTGACAATATGCAGCTAAATCTTAGGTAAACACCCTAGAAATTCAGTGGAGAGGCCTGGATGTGGGTTTGAAAAGATCTCATCAGAAGAGCTTAAAGAAACTCAACTCCGGCCAGGTGCAGTGGCTCATGCCTATAATTCCAGCATTTTGGGAGGCCGAGGTGAGTGGATCATTTGAAGTCAGGAGCTCAAGTTCAACCTGGCCAACATGGTGAAATCCCGTCCATACTAAAATTCAAAAATTAGCCGAGCGTGGTGGCGGGCACCTGTAATCCCAGCTACTCGGGAGGCTGAGGCAGGAGAATCGCTTGAACACGGGAGGTGGAGGTTGCAGTGAGCTGAGACTGTGCCATTGCACCACTCCAGCCTGGGTGAAAGAGTAAAACTGTCTCCAAAAAAAAAAAAAAAAAAAAAAAAAAGGAAGAAGAGGAAGGGGGAAGGAGGGGGAGGAGGAGGGGGGGAGGAAGGAGAGGAGGGGGGAAGGAGGAGGAGGAGGCTCAAATCCTAGCCTCCTGAGGAGAAAATAGCAAAACTTGTATACCTGTGTTAATCGTAAATATGAATAATAATATTATATGGTACTTGAAGGAACAATTTTATTAAGATTGGCATCTATATCCCTGAGTATAGCCCATCTCCAGTGATATGAGCCCATTACATTTACAAATAATTCACAGGCAAGAGAATTACGATCATATTTTATGTCTGCACTTGGGCTATTTATGAAATTGATCATACTAGAATTTTCTGGATTTGGGACAGGTGTGCTTTTACCTCTGCTATAATATTATCCATGCTAACTTGGGTGAGTTACTTAAAATCCATTTCCTTATCTTAAAAATAAGACAGAGTAAAAAGTCTCATTTCTTTATCTTAAAAATACGGGAATAATATTGCCAAATTCATGGTACAATTGTGACAATTACATTAGGAAATATATTTTAAAGGGCCAGATACATGGTGAACTTGTAATTTGTGTAAACATTATTCATGTAAAATAAATTGCTGCTGTAGAACAAGATAGAACTAGTATAGATCACCAGCTTTCTCCCAGAATCAATGCTGGATTTGTAAGAATAAAATAAAATATCTTCTGCCTCCATCGGTAGAAGATAGTAATGACCTGTTATGGTAGGAAAATGGCAGTCTGGGAGTAGGGTTCCACTTTTGGGAGATATGTTGGAAGCCAGCTTCTTAAATTATCTTCTCCTGTTGCAAGCTGGGAAGATTACTCTATGCCAGTAGTTACTATTATTGTTGCAAGTCAGAGAAACCTGTGCATGAGCATAGCAGTACAGAGGTGGATGGGGGGCAGTATCACAGTGTTGGCAGAGCCTGTTTGGGGTAAGGAATTGATAACATCTATTCCAGGTGAACTTGCAGCTTTTGAGCTCTAATCCTTTTGAGCTCTAATCCACCCTGTCCCCCACCCCAAGGCCCAGGCCCAGAAAACTTTATAGGTAATGTTTTATTTTAAAAAAACAAAAAACAAAAAACAAACTTTCAACAAGCAATTAATCCTAAATAAATAATCTAGTGCTGAAAATATAAGAAGAAAAGCTGCCAAACTCATTTTATGAGGCTGGTACAATCTTGATTTAAAAACTAGGTAAAGACAGTATGTATATTTAAAAATGTTCCTTTTGCTTTCGAGTACAGGTTTAAAAGTACTAAATAAAAAAAGATCGGTAACCAAATCCAGCTGCTTATTTAAACATATACATCTAGTTATATGTGTGTATGTTTAGGAGAATAACACTGTCATCAATCACTTAGAATGAAGAATAGAAAACCATCTGTCCTGTTAGCAGTCAGTGACATGTTTATTAATCAAATATTCACTTAGCATGTACTCAGTATTATGCCAAGTGCTGGCATCTCCATTGTTCTTGTCATTAATTCTCTGGTAACCCAACCCAGGAGCAAAGACACCCAGGAAAGAAGCTAGCAAGGTCAATGTAAGTTACGGACAGGTTTCTATGTAATACATAAAAATGCTCAAAGATTCCTCTTCTTCTTCTGGCCAGGGTAGGCAACTGAGAAGGATAAGAAATGCTATCAGAGCTATCCTTATTTTATCCTTATTCTCATCACACCTCTTCCTTCATCTCTGCATTTTGGACAAACCCCTAGTCTTCTCGATGACGCCTTCACTCATGTGGCAACCCCCTCGCCCTCTTTCATAACATATAGACGCACATGCATACACTAGCACATGGTACACCCTACCTCTTTCCCAGAGTCCGCCCATCTCCCTCTTCCGTCTTGATACACTTGTTTTCTCAACTTTCTCCTTTTCCCTCAAGCACAGAGTTGAAGTGAGCTGGTATGGAGGGTTGGAGTTGTATGTAAATTCACAGATTTTAAGATCCAAATTTATATATTTTGTATTTAAAATTTTGTCTATGCTCCTATGCACCATAGGGTAAGTGGAAGTAATAAAGAATAGAGGTAACACTTTAAATATTTTTTTTCTTTTGGAATATAGTTAATACTCTGGTAGTTCTGCCCCTCTAGCATGTACCATGTCACTTCAATATCTAGCTTTAAAATCAGTGGGCACATCATGTACAGCTGAATTGAACTGAACTAAATATAGGTTGAGCAGGACTATTCTCATTGCTGCCATGAAATAGCTACATGATCACAGGTACTTCTGAGGCATTCTCCCCATTTCTCAAACTTAAATCAGAATGAGAGGTGTTAGGGAGAATATGCTTTAGAGAGGAAACTCTTTGAAAATAAAAACTACCTTCAAAAATAACTGGATCGATGAATGAATATGAATGGAATTTTATTAAGTAAAATGCCCAACTGAAAGGGACTATGAATGACACCAAACATTATTTATCTCCTTATGCAATTGGGTATTCACCATACATTAATTTATCCTAAGTTTGATTGAACAAATACATTTTTATCACATTTATATTATTGAGTTGACCATATTTCTTGTCTTTCTATTGCTACTACCATGAAATTACTTTAATTCTCTGTTTAAATCTAGATTCTTCAATTTTTGTAAGGATTCTAATTACAAATTTAAAAGCTTTCCTACTTACCCTCTTTTCTTGAAAACCGTTAAAGGTACACTTAGAACTATATATAATAAGAAATTTAGTTTCTAATATTTGCACACATTATCATATTAAAGTTAATCCAACCCCATTTTAACTTTGGTTCCTCTTATGCTTCTTTTCAACTAAGGATTTATTTAGATAGGACCATTAGAAATATAGTCCAAAATAAATATTAAAATAAGTAGGTATACAGCAAATTTTTGTATGTGCTGATTATAACTAATGATAAGTGAAGCTTTTAATAAATATTCATATTAATTTACAATCTCAGCACATATGAAATATTATTAGATAAAAGTGATCACAAATGAAGCTAGAGCTTTCCTATGAGAAGATGTAAATAAATTCCCTTTATGGAGAGTATCTGGGACTTCTAATAGAACAAGCAGGTTTATTACAACAAGTTCTTTTCACCTGGAATAAAGAACCCACTATTTCAGGGGTAAAAAAAATCTATTACTTGTAACATATAAAAATGTAATAAGAAAATATAAAAGTGAATAATAAATCTTAGAATCTGAAAACTTATTTTTGTACTTAAACATTTGCCATCTTTCAACTATGATTTAATGATATGCCACCTGTGAAAAAGTTGGTAGTTATGTCTATGGAGTTTAGTATCAATTTGAACTCAGTGGAACTTTGCTATGGCTAATTACATCATTAAAATACATTTGAAAATATAACATGAATTTGGAAATTCAGTCTAGTGATTAGCTGTTCCTTAGTGTTTTTAGTGGCTTCCTTTCTATAAAAGTTTATTTATATAACTCCTTGACCTTCGAGAAATCGTGAACACTTAGGTCAATCACTGGCATCCAACCAGGGTGGGCCCTGGGAAAACTGTATTAAGAAAGCAAGGCTTATCTTGAGATCCTTTCCAACTACCCCTTTTTTCATGTTTCTCTTCCAACTTCCATGGATTTGTCAGCCAGATGTTCCCAGGGGCCCTGGTACTGTTGAGCTCCTCTTTCCCCTACTCCAACTGCCTTACTCTGTCTGTATTTTGGTCCCATATTCTTCAGAAAATCTCATTTGTAGATTCAGTTTTTCATTCTCTTTTTCTATGATACACTAACAGCTGTGCATATTCATTCCAATGTAGCAGGTGGATGGGATTTTGAAAACAATAAATATGCTCATAATAAATCCCTAAGTTGATGTGATACCCCTTCCTGGAAATACTTGTGTTTTATTAGTATTAATTATTTTTTAATGTAATTTCAGCTCTTTACAATTATGAAAAAGTTATGGGACTCTGAAGTCTGAGGTGCATAAAAGCAAATATAAAAGCTTTTAAAACTTTTAAAAGCTTAAAAGCTAAAATATGATTTAAATAACATATTTCCAAGACATGTTCCGATCAATATATTATGTTTGATTATTTTTCTTTCTATATATTTATTTCCTTCGTGTGTTACATGACTTTTGAACATCTCCACAATTTCCCTGTTTCGACCTATAGACACTGTCTCCCAAACCATATATTTCGTAGCACTATAGGACCATTTTACTTATGTGTTATAATCGATGATTCCTGAAATGCTACATAATGAAAATTTAACATCTCCTCTGTGTTCCGATTTCTTGTTATTATAAATGGGAAACTTATTCCCACAAGACTCAAAGCTTGAATACTTGATTGTGTGTTTTCCTTGGGTCTTTCCATTTACCTGATTTTTTAAGTGTTTCTTATCATTTTTCCATAACCACTTCCAGATGTCTTTTCTATTTTATTCATCAGACCATCATCCTCCTGTCCCTCCAAACGCCAGCCAACTTTATCTTACGTGGAGAAAACATATATAGTGACTTAACTCTTCAGATGCCACAACAAAAGTTGAATTCACCCAATAAAAGGGATGGGTTATTAAATGGGCAATAAATTTAGTATTTATTTATTTCCAAAAAATAGCCATATTAAAGTGGACTTATGTCAGACTTACTGTGTGCTAGGCACTAAAATAACCTCTTTAAAATTATAATCTTATTTGATCCTAACAATCATATGAAGCAGGTATTATAATCCTCATTTTATGGACTAAGAAATGAGGCATGTAGACCTTAAGTAAACCCTAGGGTCTCACACAGCTGAAAAGTAAAGGGGCCAGGATTCTAACACACAGGCGATATTTCCTAATCACCATATGATGTCTCCATATTGAGCGTCTACCATGTGTAATTCTGTGCTACCTGCTAATGATTCACTATCCCATTTACCCACAGCAAATTCGACATATTTTAAAAGTATTATTTCACAAATCACATATACTTACAAGGAATATCCCTATATCCAATCTCCAAAGCATGAAAATAATTCATAAATTCCCTAATTGGAATTTTAAAAGCTTCAAAGAGGCCCATGTCTTCAAAAAGTCTGTAAGATACCTGTAAAAGAAAAGACAAAGCCTTACGAAACATCCCTATGTGTATGTCAGACATAAAGAGAACAGTGGTGAAACTAGGTAAATATCAGTAACGGAAAACATTAAATGCCTTTTCAAAATCTGAAGGGTGTCCTTTTAAGTTGGTTAAAATGATAGTCATCAAAAGGCAGGCTGTATATTGAAACTGAGAACTTATTTCCATTGCACATGTCTCCTTAAAAATCTTTTGAAATGAGACTTTTTCCATTTAGTCTCAGCCAAAAGGTGATTTATTGGAATGTTCACATTAATTCATTTCAGCTGTCCTAAAGTCTTACTATGGCAAAAATATATACATATTTTCCATAACGAAAATTTCATGATTTTTGTTCTTATAAACTCAAATAAAAGGAAAAATCCCAAAAAGTTCTACTTAGCAAGTCATATGAAACTACATTTGTTCAAAGTTTAATGTCTGGGAAATTGGGAAAGTAAACAGTGACTAATAAGGATCATATATCAATATATTACTCTGTTTTTGGAACATGATTGGAACAAAAGATACATTATTGAATTTTGCATGGATCTAATTGTTAATTATCCTTAATCTTTTTATTGTCTACTGGTATCCATGACTCTTAGAAAATATTTTGTAGCAATTTTGGTCAAATTGTTTTCTCCCATTCCCAGCTCACAGAACTTCAAGGGAGTGGTTAGTACCTGTAATGAAATTCTGTATGCTGTCATTTGTGCTGTAAAACTGACTGCTATCATAACCACTTTTCTACTAGGTCTGAATCCTCATTTGGAGAACTTGAAGATATAATAAGTCAAGGTGTTTTATGAAGATATGAGAAGCAATTGAATGAATGTAAAAGCCCTGGGCTTCTGATATGGATAAATCCGCTTTGGAATCCTGGGTTGAATATTTACTGTATGACTTTAGAAGAGTAGCATAGCCTCTTTTAAGCCTTAGTTTCTTCTTCTATAAAATACATATTTTAAAAAAAAAACCTGCACTAAAGTTACTATGAAGATTAAGTTTTCGAGAGTCTGTGAGATATACATCAAATATAAAATGAGATGAGATGTGTCTCTCTATACCAGGGAACACACTCCCTAGTAAAAAAATGAAATCAAGAGAGAAAATGCTTCCTGACTCATTGCCACATCCTGTGGCACCGTTACAGGCTTATTTGCAGGAAAGATCACTCCCTCAAAGTTGCAGTTTGCCATGGGTTTCAGAAAGAAAATACACAATCTCCCAGGGGGATCCCTAAAGTATGAGGCTAAGGTGAATTGGACTGAACAGCTACCCTTAAATCTGTCCTGAAGATCAGCTAGTGTAAGAGACATTGCTTAGCACCAAGAAGAAAGGAAGGGAAGAGGAACAGGACTCTCAACTCCTAGCAAAGTGCAAGGGCTGCCATTATATTCCTCAACATGGTGATGGACAGAATAGAGTCTAGCAGAGGCAATAATTGAATATTTTACAGACTTTTTAAGAATTTTGTGTCTCATATTCCATCAATAATGTTAGTGTACCCCTAGACTAGACAGCCATATGTGCTTGTAGAATCAAACACTAGAAGAAAGGCCTGCTATCTTTTCCCTTCAATCTTCACAGATTAGGATTCTCACCCCAAACGAAGTTCCACATTGAGACATGTGTTGAGTGGTCCAAAGAAAGCTCATCTCTGATGCACTGCATAGAAATCAGCATTTCAGTGATTTCTCTTCTATTGTTTTGCAGAGAAGTGTTAGTGGCCCCAGTAGATCTGGGTTGGGTCTTGAATTCTTACCTAAGTCTTATATTCACAAGTTTGATGGTCCTTACTATCTCTGCTGTGATACTTATTCAAATTTATAAGAATACACCTAAAACATGTGAAGATAAGCTGATACATATTATCGCACCATCCTCTTTATTTAATTAAGGGTGTGTATTTCGATAGCTATTCCATAGTACAGCAAATCCATCATTTTGTTTTGTGGTTTAAAACAAACATTTCCAAATTCTTAATTTCTACATGTTTTCTTTCTTCTTCAGCAAAACAAGTAATTATTTATGTGAAAAGCCTTGAGAGTAGTGTAGCCTAAAGAAAACAATACTCAAAGGCTGGTTATGCAGCAACAGTATTATTCTATAACTCTATGTGATGTGTTTTTCATAACACTAGGAGGAAACACATTTTGGCACAATGTATTATCTTTGATAAGGCCTAAGCTCTGTAATATTCAAAAGTTTTTAAAAAGTCATCAAAAATAATTACAGACAATAAATTAGTATCTCTAAATAGGCAGTTTTCTTCTTTTAGAGGCTTGTGTCAGATTTTCTTTTGCTTAATTCTATGAATTCTAGATCGTTTGTCCCTTGTCTATATATCTCTATCCCCACCTACTTTGTCTTTAAAAATATATCATATTTAATTGTAGAATATGACATTTGACTCACTTGAAGTTCCAGTTTCTTTTGTTAACACACAGCAAGGAATCTACAGAATGTTGTGTTCTCTAAAACTTCCTTTCTCCACATAACACCTATCCACAAGTGTCAAGAATTTACAGAGCTTTAAGCAACAAAGGAACTGTTTTTCCTATATTTAAATTAGTGTGAATGAATGCATTTCTTACCTGACTAAGAATACGGCCACATTTTCTTCCTATATTTTCCACTAAATCAAAAATTGGAAAATTCCAAGTATTTAGCTGCTCCATAATTGAGTCCAGGTTATCCATGACAAGAGGTTCGGGAGCAAGAATTGGTTTGTCCTGTAATGTTTAACATTAAAATACTTAAACAGCATGCAGTTTTTCTACAGGGCAATTTGTGCTTTGCTAAATTCAATAACAACTGTGGCTATCGGAAATAAATGACTTAAAACTCCAAGGTGAATAAGTGATCTTTGCTTAAAAAAGTCAACATGAACGAGACATTGACCCCAAAGTAAGAAGGAAAGGAACAAACGCCATTTCAGATATAAATTTTGCACTATTAGGTGCTTGCCTATCACTGGTCCATATACACTCCAGCAAAAACACGGATGTTTCTTCTATAAGTTAGTGTAACTACTTTGGGACTACTGCAAGGTTCTTAAATAAAGTTTTAAAGACTTCAGAATATTCTGAAATTACATGTAAATTTATATCTCTACATAGACATGTAAATTTTTCTGAGATGAGGGTTCCCTCCTTAAATTAAGCTCTCAAAAGAAATCCATGAGTAGGAGGACCTGATCATTCCTACTATTATTAATTAAGTTTATCTTAATGCTTTAAAATGGACATTAATCCTATAGAATAACAATTGCCATATTTTTTAGGGATTTTAATTTATTTCATGTGACCTACTGTTTCTTGAGAAACATGTACTACGTAAAAGTAAAGGTTTTTTATAAGTGGTCCCAAATGAGGATGTTCTTAAGAGTACATTTGCCAAAAAAAAAAAAAAAAAAAAAAGAAGAAAGAGACTGAGGATAGGGAAACATATACATTATTTTACCTGACGATCTCTCTGACTTAGAAATACAAACAGTAAATACAGTAAAAGAAAAATGATAATAACAGCCATTGATGATCACTTGAGAGTCAACAGTTTTCTACCACTTGCCACCTCCCCAAAATGAAGCTGACTCAAATATATGCTTCCATCCTCCTTAAATGGGTCTTTTTAAATACACAAAGTAAGTAATCATTAAAGGATATTTTAATAGGTGGCTAGTGCCAATATATGCCTGACAATATGACAAGAAAAACAAATATTGGTTCATGTTCTAAGTCAAGGAGGTACTAGAGAAAACCAGCAGATGCCCTAAGACAATGAATATCTTCTTCCCTCCCTTCCTTCATCTTTCTTTTCTTTCTTTATAAAATATTGTTTTAAGGAATGAAATAATACATTTTCCTATATTTACTTTTTGATTGGGTTAATAAATATCTGCAATTATTGTGTAACTTTTATAAATACTTATGCCTCTAATCACCAGATAATAGAACCATTAAGAGACCAATAATGCTTGGAAAGAGAAAAAATATATTGATATGTATGGGAAGGGCTGTAATACATGTTTAATCCGGATGAAATACATCTGTAAATCTCATGTTTCAGAGATTAATTTCTTTTTTTTTTTTTTTTTTTTTTTTTGAGATAGAGTGGCACTCTGTTGCCCAGGCTGGTGTGCAGTGGCATGATCTCAGCTCACTGCAACCTCTGTCTCCTGGGTTCAAGTGATTCTCCTCCCTCAGCCTCCCAGGTAGCTGGGATTACAGGCACCTGCCACCATGCCTGGGTAATTTCTTTCTTTTTTTTTTTTTTGAGACAGAGTCTCCCTCTATTGCACAGGCTGGAGTGCAATGGCACGATCTTGGCTCACTGCAAACTCCGCCTCCTGGGTTCAAGCGATTCTACTGCCTCAGCCTCCTGCGTAGCTGGGATTACAGGCACGTGCCACCACGCCCGGCTAATTTTGGTATTTTTAGTAGAGACGGGGTTTCACCATGTTGGTCAGGCTGGTCTTGAACTCATCGCTGACCTCGTGATACTCCCGCCTTGGCCTCCCAAAGTGCTGGGATTACAGGCATGAGCCACTGCACCCGGCTATGCCTGGGTAATTTTTTTGGATTTTTATTACAGATAGGGGTTTCACCATATTCGTCAGGCTGGTCTCGAACTCCTGACCTCGTGATCTGCCCGCCTCGTCGTCCCAAAATGTTGGGATTACAGGTGTGAGCCACCTTGCCCGGCCTCAAAGATTCATTTCTAAGCCAATATCTGTAACAGAAGCTGATCTCTCAAGTAAATGAGTGAGTTAAGTGATATGGGACTACCAGAAACATCATGGTCTCAGGAGCATAGGTGCTGCAAGCCGATGCTTTCCTCAGAGGCTCTCTCAGGCACTCTGTTTCATCTTCATTCTGTACAATGTCACTGCTGTCACTGTTGTTATTGGTTTCATAATCAGAGGTAACTTGAGCAGTGTCATCTACAATTAAAAGAGAACAACTTATTACAAGATCTACAATGGGGAAAGGGGGCTCATTTAAGCAAATTTTGCTAAGATGCATACGGTAAATATAGTGTTTAGGGAAATACTGCTTTCCTGAGCACTCCAAGAACATAGGATCATAGGGTGGAGAACATCACACATCTCTTAACAAAGTAAAACAGATGGAAATTATAATCTGTAATCCGCATGACATTCAATAACCCCTCAATAATATTTTTTAGATCAACAGTTCATACCTTTAACAAATCCTACAGCTTTATGTTTCTTTTTTCTCTATTTCTCTCCCTATACATTAAACCACTGAGTGGCTAAAACACTCTAGAACGGGCACGTGAGGTGGGAGAAACTGAGTTGACACACCCAGGAATAAAGTTCTCTGTGTAGCACAGAGTGATGGCATATGCTTGGGAGCATGGGCAATCCTATGTATCCAATCCTATTTCTTGGAATCCTGTGGCTTCCTTCCTTATCTGTCCTTCTTCACTGTCGCCATTTCAGTCAGCAGTAAACTGTGCTAACTAAAAGACCAATCAGTAAACACCCAGAGTCTGAAGTCTATGCTCTCTGAGCAACTATGACATTTCTCATAGCTGACTAAGGTGCCTGAAGGAAGTTTACTGAGTATTTGCTATGTTTTGGGAACCACTTAAAGTACTTCCAATGTCAGAAGTAGCAAGATAAAATATTTCTATATAGTTCTATACATTATATAAAATGGCCTCTTGTGTTTTAAAAATATACACATGTATAAATGTATGAAAAAATTTTGGAAAGCTTTGCACCCAAACTTTACCAATGATTAACTCTAGAGAGTAGGAGTACAGATGATTTTAATTTTCTCCCTTGTCCTTTTAAACCTATAATTTAAAAAATCAGGCTGGGCACAGTGGCTCATGCCTGTAATCCTAGTACTTCAAGAGGCTGAGGCGGGAGGATCACTTGAGGCCAGGAGTTTGAGACCGACCTGGCCGACATCATGAGACCCCGTCTCCCAGCGCCCCCCAAAATATCAGAAATGTAGGTCACTGTTTTGATCAGGAAAACAAAAATAAGGCAATTTCCATTTTGGGCAACAGAATCCAAAACAATGAATTACCTGTTCTACTTGGTGTCCGAGTGGCTACCCCACTTCTCTCCAGGGGCTCATCAGCAGGATTCCCTTGGGAATATGGTCTGCCACAGCTAAAAAATATTGGAAGAGTTATAGGTATATCCTCCTGTTTTCAAAAAGTCATAGGCACATACCATCTATGTATACATTAAGATAAACAACAATAGTCAAATATTTCTACCTTCTGCTTACTTGTTTTGTGAAAATATGCATTTTGTTTCATACATAAATGCTGATATGCAGTGTACTACTTTCTTTTTTGTGAGAGAGTAATCAATACAAAGGATTAGAAAGTTCATTTGACTCTCATTCTCCTCCTCCTTTATCTAGATCATATTTGAGGTGAAAGTGATGGTAAAATTGTGTTAGATTATTTAGAGAATACCGGTATAGGCTGCTACCTACTTATAGTAGCCATTTTGCAGGTGTTGACCTATATTTGGACAAAAGTTATCTTCCCCAATAAATACCTTTGTGCCTGCTTAAAAGCCTCATTATGGGCCAGGCTGCTTAAAAGCTCATTATGGGCTCACGCCTGTAATCCCAGCACTTTGCGAGGCCAAGGCAGGTGGACCACCTGAGGTCAGGAGTTCAAGACCAGCCTGGCCAACATGGTGAAATCCCATCTCTACTAAAAATACAAAAATTGCCAGGCAGGGTGGTGGATGCCTGTAATCCCAGCTACTTGGGGTGTCTGAGGCAGGAGAATCGCTTGAACCTGGGAGATGGAGGCCGCAGTGAGTGGAGATTGCACCACTGCACTCCAGCCTGGGTAACAGAGCGAGACTCCATCTCAAAAAAAAAAAAAAAAAAAAAAAAAAAGCCTCATTATTAGATTTATTTTATTTAATTGGGTTATGATATTTTTATGTCTAAACAGAACTTTAAGACAGCATAGGTTGAAATAGAAAGATAGTATATGAATTTTATGTTTTGCTAAAAAATAAAAATTGACTTCTTTTTTTCAGATCGATCAGTTACGTGTTAAGGCCCTAAGGAAATGAACAAAAGAGGGGTGCATTTTGATGACTGACTACATAGGATGCTGGTTGAGAGAAACAGGCCCTAGAAGTACCGTAAACCACCAAGAAAAACAAAGGTAAGAGAGGTGAGCAATGCCCTCTAACAGAGGGTGTTGGAGGAATGAAGTTTGACTGTTTTAAAAATTAAACAGTAACCCCACAAATGGCCTGGCACAGGCCATAAACTGGCTCTTCCCTCTTCTGTCTTGTTTAGAAACTTCATGATTAGATTTTGATTCTGCATTTGCTGCTGGGTTCTTTCCTTCTGACTAATATTACAAAGGGTCTCAGAGGATTTTTTTGTTTGTTATTTAACCACAGACTACCCACTCTAAAATGAAAAAAGCAGTGATAGCTTATTGTTTAATATCTTAAATAACTCATCATTTTTTTCCCTGAATTATGCTCGTGTGTGCACTAAGAGAAGAGGTAGGTAGACCGTATCTGCATACTAAGTAACTTTACTTTTCAACCCTTGAGTGTAAATAGAAAAACGTTACCTGTAAAATATTTCTAATTATTAAATCTGACAGTTTGGGTTAGAGAATAAAAAGAAAATGATAGGACAAAAAGGGAAAAGAAAGGAGATGCAATTGGTAGGCTTACATTCTCAGACGAAGCTCAGGAGAAGTCGAGTTTATTAGCCTTAAACTTTTTCATTGCAAAATAATACCTAAAAGGACCATTTAAATTAGTACTTCAAATATACCAGCTCTCATGCCAGAAAAATAGCTTGTTGCATAGACATTACAGCAGCCAAGAGACTGGGATTCAACGCCAAACTCTTCAAGTTCAGCAGGGGAAACCACAACAATTAGTTGTGTGTTTCTGGAGCTCTCTGTGCCTACATGGGTGGCTGCCTTTAAGGCAATAATAAAACCTGGTTTGAATTACAGATTTATAAAGCCCAAACAAATAAAACACACACTACTGGATTTATAAACATTACTGAACAAGTAGACAGCGAAATCCTCTTGTTTTTCTCTGAAACCTTTTATACAAATCCCATTACATTCTTCCTGCTAAGAATACAAAAAAAAAAAAAAAAAAAAAAAAAAACACTATGATGAAAAAAGCTGCGTGAGTGGTATAGCTTTTCTGAACATCTCTCTCCTTCCTTTAGGGGACTTATTTCCCAAAAGTCCGGAACCCACAGTGGGAGACTCTCCCTAAAAATAATGAACCCAGATGTCCTTGATGAAGATTACTCCACTGGGCTTCATCTTGGCTCAGGGTGCATACAATAAAACAATGCTTCTTAATTGTGTTCTGCCAAACATTAGATCCATGGGCAATTCTTGGGTGTTAACCCAAAGAAATTGGTTCTGTGGTCGAATAAATTCAGAAAACACTAAATGAAACAACAAAAATAAATAAAGAGGGATTCTTTTAACAGAGCTTCTCAGAGGTTTTAATAAAGCCATGTGTGTTGTGAATTTCTAACAGGGATGTATGATATATCTTCTGAATATTTTACTACAGAACTTGCTCTTTTGTGGAAAAGAGATGAGATTAATATCCTGCAGAAATTATTTTATTAAAAAACTCATAGAGGGCAGCAGAATAACTTTTGCATAGTAGAATAACTTTGGCTCTGGGCAAACGAATGAAAATAATTTCTCATGTAAAAATGCCGGTAAAGATAAAGGAGGTAAAAATAAAAATTATAAATAACATTCATTTAATTTACAGAACTTATGAGTAAAAAATATGAAAATGAAAATTATGAGGCTTAATATAAGTTGCTATTTCTTAAAGCTGAATACAATGAAAAAATCTGAGTCTATGAGGTAATATTTGATACTAGAAAACCAACAAGTTACTCATTTATTCAAATAGTTATCCTCATCAACCTCAGAAATGAAATACTGTTTTATTCAAGGTACTCTCATAGTTAAAAACACTCAACTGTTTTTCTACTTAAAAAATACCATAATGCTTTAAGATAAATTATTCAAGCTGTTACTGAAGAACAATAAAAATACATTAACCAGTAAGAAGAGATAATTATTTCTTCGTGACAACATTGGCAAAATAATTACTCCAGCCATGCTAGGCCATTTTTTTCTTAACCTCTGTGATAGATAACACTTTGTAATTTTGTTTCAACATGATAGAATAACACATACAATTGCTTAAATTGCATTCAGAGAACTATGTGAGTCCAGCCATCCTGTGCAATGTATTATTCACACATTTTAAAATTGCAAAAATGGGAAATGCAAACTGACGATTAAATATGCCTAATATCAATGTAACCCGTTCCCTGGAGAACAAGTACAAACATTCCAACAAAATGAAGAATTACAACAGAATACTTGGTATCATTTTTTAGTTATATACTTTCTATATTCCCCATCAGCAAACAGGCAACATATACAGCTAACAGTTTTGTATCCTCTCTAAAGATTGGCTGTATGAACTGCATGGATTCTAAACTTCGTTAATAGAAAACTACTAAAACATAAGTTTTTATTGTAGCCTATTCAACACACATCACATTATCCTATACTTGGTTGTCTAATACTTTGGCAAACCTACCCCAAGCTGCGTGGGCTGGTGGTAGGTATTTCTAGGGGAAAACTATCATCGGTTTTATTATTAAACTTCAGTTCATAAAAAATCCTTACCTGCTACATATAACAGGTGGAGTCAGGATTTGAGGGGATAGGTCTGGGGCACTCTGAGTGTAAGTTAAGGCCCTGTGAGAACCTAGGCTTTGTTTGGCAGTTGTGTCAGCAGATTCTGGAAACTGCACTGCAGAAATTTTGCTGACCAGGCTGCTGGCAGGAGTCCCTTGGAGAGGTGAGGAGCAGGGCGATGAAAGAGGTGAAATTTTAGCGAGGGCACCTGAGAAAGAATGAGAGTTAAGTAACTAAACAAATGTCTTTAAAATGCAAAATTGCAACTGTTGAACTTCACCTGGACTCTTACAAACTCAGTAACAACCACGTGCCTGCTCAGGTCACCGGGCTGGCCTCCTCCACATACCAACATCTGAAGCCAGCGTGGTTGGGGTGTCTCCACAGCATTAAATGGGAGGAATGAATCATCATAAAAAAAATAGTGGCAATGTTGGCACATACAGCCAAAGCCCTGGTGTCGTGGAGTAACTTCAGGATAGAAGGATATTATTTTCTCCTCCCATTTTTGTTTCTTCTTGTCATTCTGACGTGGAAGTAATAGTTAAAATTTTCTCATGTGTTTACTTTCTCTTAGGTTGTGAAGGTTTTAGCAGGAACAGGATCTGCTATTGTTTTAAACATTAACCAGTATCTGGGGGCAGAGTTCAGCAGGCATCAGATGCTTAAAATATGTAAATACAGAAGATGCATTACTGAGAGGAAATTAACCTTCTTAACCATTCGCAGTTTCAGTGAAATAAGACCTTTCGGTGTGAAAGAGTGCTTTGATCAAAATAATTTTTGAAGAAAACATTTTAAAATGTAATATAATGCATTTCTGAGCAAACAACAGGCCTAAAGTTTCCATTTCAAGTATGGGTATTTGGGCCAAACTGTCTGTATTTACTCTAGATTGTAAGAATTTTACAGGACACTGGCTTAGATTTCAAAGCGTGGCTGTTGGAAGACCAGGACGATGTCTTTTGAAGTTACTCTCTCCCAAACACAGAGAAGGCAGCCTGCACTTAAAATGGAAAAAAGGAGAGAAATAACTTCTGCCTAACAACCTGCTTACTGGTTTTCATGATTTTATGGCTGAACAATGTACTGTAGGGCAAATGAAATGAAATTATTAAAAGTCGTTGTCTATTTCTCACCACTTAGGAACATTTACAGCCATCCACCTTCACATCATCAAATTATGTGTGTGGTTAGCTGGCAGCTGGCTTACAGCAAAGTTTGCTTCCAGGGTCCAGCTTCCTCAAAAGTTTGAGTTGTCATACCAAAGGTTTTCTGGTCCACTGAAAAGAATATTAAGTTTGTTGAACGATTTTGTGTGTTCGTGTGTAATTTTCTTTTAAATTTCTTGTTGGCACTGTTATTTCTTTTTGTCGTCGTTGTTGTTAAAGATGAGAAATCTCACTCTCCCCTTGCTTCAGTGTGAAGAGCAGCAACCCCTTCTAGTTCTTTCTCAACATATCTATTGTTAGTTCCTAATCAGCAGCTCAACCCCCTCCCAGCCTTTATACTAAGCAAACGAAACCACTTCGACCCAGAGAGGTTAAAAAACCCTCCCAAGGTCACAGTACTAGTACATGGGAGAATATATAGTAAACCCAGCTACTCTTAGTAAAATGCAGCTTATAAACCAGTACCTCTATCAGAGACTATCCAAGGGGCAAGTAAAACCCATGGCGTATTAGGCAGCGTTTGCATTGCTCCTTACGTCATGCCTGATGGTTTTTATTTCGGTTTCTACGTCTATTAAAAAGACTCATTTATTTTTCCAAAGATAACGACAAACCCTCACATTACATAGTATCCTGAGCCAAAAACAAAACAAAAAATTAAGTTCACAAAGGTTTTAACTCAGAATTTCCCAGTCAATGTATGATTCTGCACAGCAAGTGGGTTATAAGTTTGCTGTGAATTATTTAATGGTTGAAAATATTTTTAAAAAAGGAAATATTTTATTTGGAAACTCTAGAAAAAACTCAATTTTTAATATTATCTCTAATAGCTCATAATTAGTTTTTCTCATTATAATTTTATAAAATAAAGGAAGTCTAGTTTTCAAACTTGAAATCCCTTCCCATTTCTCTAATGCTACGATATTCACAAATACTATTACACATATATGGGTGCTCTGATGTAAAGGTTAAAAAGGGTTGGTCTAATTTTGACCACTTTTTGGATTTAGACAGGGACTCCAGATAATCTTAGAAAGGCACTGTAGCCGTTAAGGAGCTGAATCCTAGTATGATGTGGTAGAAAGTTTACCGAGGTATCTGTACTGAGTATCTCAATGATTTCTTCATCCAACAAGTAGTTATTGTGAGTCTTGCTCCACGGATGGAGTAGGTTATAAAATAAAATCCCTGCTCTAATGGAGCTCCCACTTTTTTAGGGGAGACAGAAACTAAAAACTAAAGTCAATAAAAAAGAAAATTAACTTAAATTCAAGTAATAGGAAGAAAACAATGCACAGAGTAGAAGGCAGGGAAGAACAGAAATGCTCTTTAGATAAGATGGACTGAGAAGGCCTCTCTGGCTGGGAAAGGGTGGGGGTGGGTAAAATTTGAATAGAGGCCTCATGAAATACAGAAGACATTTAGAGAAGTAGCTGGGGAAAGCATGTTCAGGAAAGAGGGACATACCTGGGGGATGTCAGAGGAGCAGTCAGGAGGTCAGTGGCTGGCAGCTTAGCAAAAAGGAAAAAGAGGGGCAGGGAACGTGGTCAGAGAGGTTGCTGGGCAAGTCTGGATAGGGTTGGGTAGGGCCAGGGCAAAGTTTTATTAGGTTGGTGCAAAAGTAATTGTGGTTTTTGCAATGAAAAGTAATTGCAAAAACAGCAATTAAAAGTAATTGCTGTGTCATAAGAAAAAGAGATTCCTGATAGACACTGTGTTAGGCAATTCCTTAGCTGTTCTCATAGTAAACTGTGAGTTTTGGGACAGTTTTCTACACAGTTTTTTTTTTTTTTTTTTTTAACAGAACAATAGTTCAAAGCCCATGAGAACATTGTCCATTTCTGTCTTGACACCCTGTTTTTTCTGAAGGCAATTTATGAGAAGTGATTTTTTCATTGCTAAGTTTTAGTAGCTGCCAGCTGATTGCTTCAGATACATGCAATTCACTCTCAAACACACATTTTAAAATTCACACAACCATTAGAGTTCTTGGAACTCACGGATTAACTAAATTTAAACAAACAAGCAGATTTTAAGACATCAAATTTACTGCCTAGGATGAAATTTAAAATAAACCTGTAAGAGAGAAGCTCTGCTTCTACAGTGTTAGTCTACATATTTTGAACACTTTTAAAAGCATAACTCGGCTAGGCGCGGTGGCTCATGCCTATAATCCTAGCACTTTGGGAGGCTGAGGAGGGCGGATCACCTGAGGTCAGGAATTCGAGACCAGCCTGGCCAAGATGGTGAAACCCCATCTCTACTAAAAATACAAAAATTAGCCTGATGTGGTGGTGCATGCCTGTAATCCCACTACTCAGGAGGCTGAGGCTGGAGAATTGCTTGAACCCAGGAGGCAGAGGTGGCAGTGAGCTGAGATCCCACCACTGCTGCACCCCAGCCTGGGCGACAGAGCAAGAATCCATCTCACAAAAAATACATAAATAAATAAATATAAAGAAAGTGTAACTCTTGGCAACAATCATGAGAAGCAGGGATATTTCTATTCTGCAGGTGAGAAGCTAAAGTTATAAAAGTATAAGTTCTCTTTTTTTTTCCAAAGCCAAACTACTATTTTTCCTAGTGTGCATTATCTTAGTTTACTTAAAGTTTAAAAACAGAAAGAATTAGGATGTGCATGCATATTTTGAAGACCGTATCGGTCTTCAAAAAGATAGGGAGATAAATGCAGATAATAACCAAATTTTCTTTATAGAAAGGATAAACTATAAATAAATTATTTCAGATACAGAAAGAGGACAGTCTAAGGAATAGGGAGGAATAACCTTTGGAAGTCTTTAAAATTTTCTAAAATGCTTTCAATGTAATCATGTCTAAAGTTAGAGGGATGACCGTTAAAACCTTTGAAAATCTCATCTAATTTTACATCGCACACTCACACATTTACACACTCACCCATGAGTGAAGAGATTCCGATAAACATGCATTCTCTCAAGTATATTAATGTTTATCTTCACTTTATATTTGGGTAATTTTAGCAGATTCCAGGAAGAAGACATAGCTCATGAAATATAAATTTTTGAATGATTCAAACTGTCCTAATGTGAAATACTTAAAATCAAAACATTTAAAAACAAAAAATTAAAAATATAATTTTAAAAATAAAGTCTAAAATGCCAACTCCTTTGAGTAATTCGGCCTTTAATTCCTTGTTCCTGAGAGCATGAGAAAATGTGTGTCAAGACACAAGGAATTTTGGGCAATCAAAGAGAGAAAATAAACAATACTGCAGGGGAATTATTTAAGTGAATCCATCTGTTTTGTGCTATAAAACTCTCTCAGTTTAATTTTAATGGAACAAAAAAGGAACCAGCTTGTCTGATAAAGACATCTCTTTTTTCCATGCCCAGATGAAAATGGATAGCCCGAATATTTTTTCCAAAGCAGAAATTGCACTAAAGAGAATGCCAAAGAAAAAGAATCACAATACCATAATTAAAGTTCTCTATATTTTCAAATTTTGTATAGGAAAAACAGAGTCTAGATTATAGGTGTAGAGATATCTCTTATCACTGCAGTCGGCAGCCAAACTTACATGAATCCGGGAAAGGACTACTGCAAATACAGTAACGATAAATTCAAGGAATTTTTAAAGCAGAATAATATCATGGTAGCTCCACAATGTCAGTGACTCATACTAGAAGAGCAAAATTGAAAATACAAATTATATTTGAATCTCCTGCTTTTAAGCTCTAATTAAAGGAGTCCTATGTGATTTCATTCATTTATTTTATATTAGTAACTGCATAATAATTTGTGTTTCAGCTATTTAAAATTAACATTGATTGACTAAACTAGAGGACACGCTGTTTACTTGATTTGCGCAAAGAACAGATTTCATTAGCCCTCTCTGGAAACAGGGTATTCATCTTTCTGTATGCCTCTTCTTACTTCATACTCGCTTTCTCTCCGCCTCATTGCCTATTGCTGTTACACGTTTCCTCAGACTCTCTTCACATTTCATTTGATTCCATTTGCTTACACTCTTTGCCACGAGGGGGCTCTTCCCAGCTTCTTTCCATGGAGTTTATGGAAAACCAGGATGCATCACAGTCAACTGCATCAAACATGTCACAACCACTTAGCTCCATCAACCCAAACAGGGAAGCAAGGATTTTAAAGCAGAAGGGCCCATCTGATTAGGGAGGGTTGTAATCTGTTTTCAGCTCTCTGATTCTTGATAGATGTGTTTGTCTCTTTTGGCTGAACTTTAGGAATTTAATTAGTTGGATTCAGCATGCCTGGGATATAGGTTATTTTATAAACTTTTAGCTGTGCTGTGACAGCTGTCTAAAGATGCCACAATGCAAAATCCGCTCCAAAATGATCATGATAGAAATGCCTTATGCACTTGACGGCAAGAATGGAAGGGGGCTCTTGCTATGCCTGTGGCTCTCATTCCTACCCATTCCTGCCCATGTGGTATCTTATGTGGACATTCCTTCCCTTTTACACTTTGCTCCTTTGCTCTTTCTTCTAGAGTGCAGTCATACAAACTGGGGATCAGGACACAGGAATATGAGGCTGTTCCATCAGTTGATCTGATATTTCCAGGGTCTGCCCTAACCATAATTTTCAGCTTCTTGATCTTATCATGTTGGTTATTCAATATTTTTTATGTTATTACTTAACCGAAGAAACAGGGAGAGAAAACGAAACCCTTCCATTATCTTGTACCCACCCAAGGACAGAACCCAAAATATCCTAGTTTTAAATTATGACAATTTGTCATCCTCATTTTTTTCTAGTATGAAGTCATTAGGACAAAAGAAAGTATTCAGGATTAATTGCATGACCTAGAGAAAGCAAATTACTTAACCTTCTTTTCCCTCAGTTTCCTCATCTGAACCCCCTTTTTGAGCTACACATGGATTTAGAACACTTAAATTTATATTTCATCTCTTGAATTACGTATTATTACTGTCTGAAATTTTAGTTCTGTCCTTAAACAATCTTATAAAAACTATTCACAAATCTGGAAATACTATTATTTATGAATTTAATGTTTGTTTGGATTGACCCATGGTTTTCAGATTTGTTTAACATTTTCATTAGATCTCAAACTTTCTCTTCTTCTTCTTCTTTCTAGAATAATATATCCATCATACATTCTTTCTAGAATATATTCATCATAAATTCCTTTAGTAAAGATTTGGCAGGTGGTAAAGTTTTGACTTCTTTCAAATTGTCTTTAGTTCACTCCTATTCTTGTAAGATGCATCTGCCAGGCACAAAATTTTAGGTTACCATATTTTTTCAGAAATTTGAAGAAATATTCTGCTGTGTTCTGACTCCCAGTATTTCTGACAACTCTGCTCTCAGCCTGACTGCCTTTTCTGAAAAGGAAATTTGTCTTTTCTCTGGTAGACTTTAGGATTTTTGTTTATGTATATCTTTGGTGTTGTGTAGTTTCACTATTTTGTATCTACGTGTGAGTTTCTTTCCATTTACTAGGCTTCTCCTAAGTATTTTTTGTCTTCTATCTGCTACTAAAACTATGATTACATATATCATGTACATTAGACTCATTTTTCTATATCTCCTAAAATCTATTATACTTTCCAATTCTTCATCTGTGTTGCTTTCTGGATAATTTCTTCCGATCTTTCTCTACCCAGTTTACTAATTCTTTCTTCAGTAGTCTACTATGCTATTTAATATTTCCTTGACTACATTTCCAAAAGTTACATTTAGCTGCTCTGCAGTTATGTCTTTTCTCATTGCTATTATTTTTCCTTAAATACGTAAATTTTTAAATTAAATTTTAATTTAAATATTTTAACCCTTTTACAGATCTAGAAAGTTGTATTTTTGTTTCTGTTAACTCAAACTCATGGTATTTCTTTGTGCAATTAGTGATCCTGGTTGTAAGCTCCATGTTTGAATCTGATCTGATAAAATCTCATGGCCCTTAACTGGTGATGCTCCCCTTCCAAAAGTATCTATATATATTTTTGTAGGGAGCCAAGGGGTCCTACATACCTAAAACCACTTTAGCACCCCTTTAAGAGTCTTGGGTTTAATGTGGAATTCTCAAATGCAGTTTCTCCACCTTGCTGGAGTCCCAGATGATTCTCCTTATTACTGAGCAAATCCGTATTTGCCTTTAGGAATATCTCAATTTAAGTATTTGCCTACATTAGCCTACATTGCCTGGCCCTGATGAAAGCTCAATTTTATTAGCAGGTCAATAATGACTTCTAAGTGACAAAATTTAATGAACATTTCTAAAGAGCAGAGAGGACCAGATTAGTTGTTGGAAAAGTAGATTACCTTAACGGTCTATTTTACTGATGTAATTCCAATAAAATGGTACAAAAAAGCTATCGAGGCAAAGCACACAATTCTGAGGGACTAGGTTCCCATAAAGAAGAGAACCTCAGAAAGGTGAGCCAAAATCCTGCAAATTGTTCTTTCCTTCATAGCATGATTTACTGACTATTGGCATGGAGTAAGAAGTGAAGGATCCAGACAGAGGGGTGCAGCTATTTGGGAGGCAAGCCAGCAGAGCCTTTAGCAATGTCATGAGGCTGGTGACATAAAAATTGGAGTTTGGGGTTGCCATGGAAGCCAGAACTTGAATGTTTCATATCTCAGTGGGAAGTGGGCAGTTTTCCTTTTAACCATTTGATGAACTCTTAAACTGTTAAAGGCAGAAGATTAAGAAACTAAGCAGGAAGTTACTGAAAATCTCATTGATATTTTCTGTAATACTGAGAAGTGAAACCGTGAAGTTAGATTCCAAAAAGGAAAGGTCAGAGGAAATCTCCTAGGTTCTTAATTGGGCTTCTAGGGGAAAGGCAATTCAGAGACGGAATCTGACAAAAACTCCCATTACAGTTTTGGGTGAGCAAGGACCCTGAACAAATGAGGTGGTCTTCCCCGGTATCATTTCATGTTCCCATCTAAAGCTTTATTATTCTTAATTTTGATATCTAAATTCCTTATCATAGCTCATGTGTAGTAAATAAAACACTTCCTTGAATTCATATATATCATACTCCTGAAAAATAATTTTAACAGACACTAAAAAATTGGAATTTCTATTATGAGATGATGCTACCACAGATGATCCTTGATGGTAAAAGTGATTTCCTATGCATCTAATTAGTTCAAGATAGGAAATCTGATACAACAACTTTGAAGGAATCTGTATCATCACATAAGGTGGAAATTTAAATAACTAATTGGTTATTGAGACTTCTAAAAAATAACTAATTGGTTATTAGAACAGACAAACCAAACATATCTGAATATAGGGCACCCTCAGAATATTTCAACGCTGAAGGTCTGGTTTACTCTAGGACTCCACACTCACAGTATGAACCCTTCTCCAGTTAAGTTACTTACCTGGTCGACTTTGCTTTTTAGCCTTTACATGGTTAGCTGCAGAAATAGCATAGGATGAAGTAAAGGATCTGCTTTTGGTGAGGGTCATCATCACTGGATTATTCCAAGAATCAGGACTAAAAGCACCGGAAAGACAGAATTAAAAGAAAATTAAAGAAATTATTCATCAGTTATTGGGCCAGTCTTGCCAGAACCCAACCATCATTTCTCTAATAGATTTGCCAATCTGAGTATTGGTTCAGGTTCAGTGACAGAACCACTGTACTTCCAAATGATGAAACAGATTATGTAAAAACAATCTCTGTTGCAGGGATATAGCAGTTACTCATCAAGCATACTGGGTTAACAAAGACGAAAGATAACTTTCTTATTATCCAATTAATAAAAATTAAACACCTTCTCACTGTACTCTAAAATTACGTTCCTCACAGATTTTCTAAAAGAGGCTTACAGATTAACTGGTTAAGATGCTGGTGAATTTACATAAGCTGTAAGTGTCATAATGTTTACTTCAGTACTCTATTATTTTTGGTGGATCTGTATTCAAAAATTGAATGACCATGAAATCATTCATAAATAATTTTTTTTTGCATTATTTCCTTGTGACGGAAATGATCTAGTCAAATTCCCTTTTTACAAGGGAATTTGTAAAAAGGGACATGCCAACAATGGAGTTGATGCTAAACACACTGATGATAGGAACTAGGAGAAAGGCAATGGAGAATCTTCATCTAGCAAATGCTTTTACCAAGATGTACTTGGTCTGCCTAGGTTGCTTATTGTAAATAAATGTGGAATTAATAGATTCATGGAAGACTGAGCTAGAGAATGTTATGTAAGTCATGCAATGATTGTGATATAAATTTTGGAGGTATTCCAAGACAAAATTTCTCTGTATGTGTTGCTTAAAACTTATACATGTTGAATCTGAAATAGACTCCAACCTAATGTGGGAGAGAAGGGAATTTCGAAAGTTGTGTTGACAATCTTGGACTGCTCCAAGGGAAAAGTGCTTGGTCTGTGTTTTGCTAACACCTGTGTCCTTTCAAGCACTAGTAAATTTGGTACTGGGTACAATCTATAATTTACGTAAATATGATTTGACAATTTGATCTTTTGCCAATCTTAGATTGGCAATGTAAGCAGGATGTGCCTGGTCTGTCTGGGTAGCTTATTGTAAATAAACCTAAAATTGATAGAATTATGGGCTCATGGATGCATGGAGATTGCCATATAAGCTTATAATTAATACGATATAATTTGGAGAGGTTCCAGAGCTAAAATGGTTCCCTCTGTGCAAGTAATATTATGCATGCATTGCTTAGAACCCTGCATGCTAAATCCAAACCAGAACATGTGCTAATGTGGAATAAAGGGACTTTCAGAAAATTGTACTAATAGACGTCTCAAAGGAAACAATGCTAAGCATGGGTCTTACTATTGTCTGTATCCATTAATTACTAGTAAATTCGGCAATGGGTAAGATGTGTAATTTGTGTTGAGGTCAATTTGATACTCTGACACTTGTTATCTCAATTTTTTTTTTCCATTTCAGAGAGATTTTTCTTCAACTACTGACCCAGGTATTTTAAAACTTCATCTTTTCTCCTTACTTCTAATAGCAGTTTTCCATATATGAGGACACTTGAAATGTGGTATGACCTTCAGCAATTATAAAATGCAATTAAGTAAGGCATCAAAATATTTGTTTGACATCTTCCTCAGAAAGCACATCCTAGGTATTTCACAAGTTCTTGGCATTTAGGAAATAATGAGCTGAAAGAAACTTTGGATCTGAAACAGATAACAACACTGACTATTTTCTCGTGATGCGGGTCCCTTTTAATTCATTTTGCTGGATTGACTAACTGATTACTGTGAAGAAATATTACGTAATGTATATGTGGCCGAAATGTTTGCAGTTCTCATTACATAATACAGTGAATAGGTTATTACTTTTACTTTTCTAAGTAGACTGTTTAAAGACAATGCCTTACAGTAACTGAATGTTTTAATATATCAGAAAGATATATTATGAAGGCTATCTCAACAATTTACTATTTTTTCAAATAAAAACATTTAAAATGTGTTCATTTTCAAGTTTGCAAAATACATTAGAGTATCTTTAATAAATACAGATTTAATGAACTCAAGATAAATAACATCCTAGTCATATCACATTCTTAATACAATAAATAATTAATTGTATTTTACTATTAATACAATAAATCACTGTATTATATATAAATGCATTATAGTTCACAGGTGCTTTCATATATTGCTTTGTGAGACCTTCACAGTTTTCAGCTTTTCATCGCTGTCCTTTATTTCCTGATTCCTGTTTAAATTTCATGAATATGAAATAATTTGGATTCTGTAAAGCAGAACAGCTTAGGAAAGGCTTTACACGGTTTTCTCATGCTGGCACAGCAGAGGAAAATTATCTACGTGCCTGTGATGGAAGATCTCAATCTTCTTCCCAAAGGTGGTCTTATGCTCTTATTATCCCCGTAATGACTCCATTCTAAGTCCTTAAAGTCTGATCAGGTAACGGTCTCTTTTGCCAAGTTTACTGCCTTCTTTTTGCCTGAATACACAGGCAGGGGTCAATTCCAAGGTCAACTTGGAATGATTTAGGGTCTGATTTATTTCAGCTTTTCCTATTTCTCTAAAGCCTATTTTTAAAGCACCTACTTGTATTCTTCCATCTAATTTACCCCTCCAATTATGTCATAGTTCCCCTTTTTCCTAATGACTCCTTGTAATTGGGTACAGAGATTCTGGCAGGCTAATGACTTGCCTCTAAGAACATAGTACATTTCTGAGTGGTAGGGCCAAGACCCTTCAGATTCTCAGTCCAGTGTGCTTTCTACCAGACTGTATTTAAAATTACCCAGGGGTAAATTATCCAGCTGGATATATAAAGGAATATAAGTTGTGTTTCTAATTTTTATTATTTCTCATTCTTATTCTTCTTTTGATCAATGTAGTCCTTCCTCAAAGAGACCCAATAAATGAAAAGATATGGAAAGGAATAAATAAAAGGGCTAAAAGGGAAGAAATTTCAGGGCTAAAACTCAAAAGAAGGTTTTGACTGTGATTTATAATCAAGCCAAAACTAGTTGTATTTAGTGGTGGTACTACTGCCACTTACTTATAAATAGTTTTCCCTTAAAGGGATCAAATTCTATTCAGAATGAATTTCCTTTCTTCACAATGATGAAGGAATTATATTGCTTTCAGATTTTACATCAGTACTTTTCATAGGATAGTGAGATTATGAGATAGTATATTAGGCAGTGAGGAAAATGTATGTCCAGACAAGACATCTACGAGTATTTTTAGGAATGAGAGAATGAGAATGAATGGAATTGTATGCTATTCCTTATTTCTATTGTAAATATTTGGATGATCCATTTTACAAAGAAGAATGACAAGATCCTTGGGCATTAAGTTCTTAAAAGTTCTTGGAACTTCCTTCCTTGTCATCATTTCAATTTAAACCCTCAAGTTTATTTAATTGACTAAGAGAAGAGAAAAGCAGGGGAAATAGGATTTGACTAGAAGTAACAAAGAATAACAGAAAAAAAGGCATTTGAGAAGGCATGAGTGGATTTTTGACAGAGTCATTCTATGGGAAGGAAATCATGAAGCATTACCTATACTATGACAGGAAACTTAGCAAGTTGCACTGGCAAAATAGGCAGACTCTAATGATACACACTGAAAACATAATTCATTTTATTAAGCAATAGTTAACTATAATACTGTTAGCATTTATCTGTATTTGCTGCTGTCGCAATTGTCAATGATCAATATTTTTAGAGAAAAATATTATCATTGACTTCTAATTAATTTCAACCGTCAGGAAATTTTCATGAAACACTACATAATCTCTTCTTGTCTCATTTACAAGTTTTACAAAAGTCCAGGTAATAGGATGGAGTGGGATTATACTGACATATAAAATATACAATGACATTTGAGTTTGTTTCCAATTCTATAGATTTCTTAGAATACAAATAATATGGAAGAAACCAATTAAAAATTTTTAATCAAAAAAGAAAGGTCAGCAGTCATTAAATTCTTATCATCTGAAATATTTCTATTAGTCTCAGTATGGTGGTTTATTTATATCCCAGGCTAACAATCAGGAGAAAATTACTTCTGATATTGCTGTCATATAATACAACATAGATGTGGATATTTTTCATTCATTAGGTCATTGATAAAACTTATACATGTGTTTCAAAAACCTGAAATCATACGGTAAATGTTCTCACAATTAATGAATTTGAATAAAGTAGGATAAGTATAATATTTTTATTCTAAATAGAAAAGGACACAGTATCTCCCTCTAAATGAACTTTCCTTAGCTATTTTCTTCAAGATTCTTTTTAGATGTTAATATAACCTTTTCTTTAGTTTTGATAATTCTGGCTTTTAAGTTGCTTTCAAAAATTGGAATTAATATCCTCAGAAAAGTTTAAATTACCAAATGTTTGAACATATCTAGGTGTTCTTAGGATGATCTACTTTTGATTTGCTCTTTTGTCTTTTGTACAACGCTAAGACAGCTGGTCTTGTGGGAGGCTAATGACTGGGCTGGGGGATCTCATATCAAATGCAAATGTCAAGTTGTATGCTTTTGATTTAAGGGTCTCGGTATGAATCTCAACGGAGATAAAATTACCTACCTTTATCCTGGGCTTAACCCTTCCCATCTAAGGTCGCAATGGCAGAGATCACATCAAGTCACTCTTTCCACTTATATATAAGGCCACACAATAGATGTTAAGCCTAATTATCTGATGTTAACCCCTATACTGCTCTGCATTTGAACCATGTACCCTTTCCATTTTCAAAGCTGACCTCCAACCAAATGTAATTGGTTAGCCTTCCTTCTCCTGTAATTTATAACTCATTTTTGGCAAGTAACTTCTCTAAGAGACATTAAACCAGCAAGAGCCATATGCCACCTGGATGAAGGTGCTTCCTGCAGTTTGATGCTTGTGCTGCGGTCTCTCCGTACTGGTGCAGGCTCCAAGGTGGGTAGACCTGTGGCCGAGGTGGTGGTGGTCCAAGTGGAAGAAACTCGTCTCAACAAGCCAGGAGGCAAACTCCTTCTCAGGCGCTAGGAAAGAGACTTGACTTCATTACCCAGAATATTTTATATCTCTTAAATTTTATGTAATATAATAGAAGGAAACGAGCTTTTAATTAGAAGTGAATTGACTAAATTACATTGGTTTAATATCACCTATCTAAAATTTGAGTGCTCAGAAATTTAGTAAAAGACTCTCTGGCCAAAATGAATGCATATTATAAAAATAAGCAGTCAGGTGTAGTGGCTCATGCCTGTAATTCCAGCACTTTGGGAGGCCAAGGCAGGTGGATCATCTGAGGTCAGGAGTTTGAGACCAGCCTGGCCAACATGGTGAAACCCCATCTACCAAAAATACAAAAATTAGCTGGGCGTGGTGGTGGGTGCCTGTAATCTCAGTTGCTCGGGAGGCTGAGGCAGGAGAGTCACTTGAGACTGGGAGGCGGAGGTTGCAGTGAGCTGAGATCACACCACTGCACTCCAGCCTGGGTGACAAGAGCAGAAGTCTGTCTAACAAATAAATAAATAACCAACCTTTTAGGGTCTTTATTTCAATGCTTATACAAATATGTGGTTATAGGAGTGAGAGTCAATTGCCTCTGGGATAATTTTATGGTTATATTTATTCAACAGGATTTATACACCTATACACACATATTAGTTATTATGAGAAGTTCTTCCTCAAAAGTCACTTGTTTGGGGGCATGAATTAATTTATATCACCTTGCACCACAGTCATACCCCCAAGTATTATTGACTTTATTATCTTCATTCACAAATGAAAGGAGCTCAGTGTAAGAATGTTAAGTCTTTCATAAAATGCACCACTTCTCTTATGATTAATGTAACTTAGACAACAGAGATATGGGTAATGTCATCAGTGTCAACTCCTCTTAATAGGAGACCCTGCTGGCCAACCTGCTGTTCCCCTTCTTATTTCTTCTCCCACCATATCCTAAACAGGACATGTAGCATCATCTGCACTGAGACAAGAGTCTGGGATCACTAGGATGAGCACCAACACTCTAAAGTGGGTCTTGACCTTAAAAGTTAAACTGGGCCAGGCGCAGTGGCTCACGCCTGTAATTCCAACACTTTGGGAGGCCAAGGCGGATGGATCACTTGAGGTCACGAGTTTGAGACCAGCCTGGCCAACATGCAGTGAGCGAAAATCACGCCACTGCACTCCAGCCTGAGCAACAGAGTAAGACTCCGTCTCAAAAAAAAAAAAAAGAAAGAAAGAAAGAAAAAAAGAAAAGAAAAAGTTAAACCGAAGGTCTTTTTCCTACAACTTCAGCAACAGTCATAACACACAGAACCACAACCCACTTTTATCTGTGGCTAATCACTCCTAATAAACCAACCACATAGGCATAGTTCACAAAGACATTCTGCTCTTCCAAAGAAGGTAAAAAATTTTGAGAAGTGAATTATATGTCACCTTGGGATTTAAGAATAGCTCTGATATTAAATAGTTTCCAGTGTCTCTTAAACATCTGAATGTGCATCTTAGAAGGTAATTCAGTTGGAAGAGAAAACTCAAACACTCTTAAATACCAGGTTTCTTGCCCTAAATCTGTCACTGACCTCAGGTCTAATTTGAGACCTGAAGGAACCAGTTAATCTCTCTCTCCATTTCCTTACTGTCATATTATACTTAGGTATATCTTTATCAGGGAATTGCATATTGGAAGGAAACTATGTAAATATGTTATTGACAAAGTTATGAAGATCACATTCCTGAGAGAAGAGACTCACAACAGCAGAAGCACAGATGTTACTGACTGACCACCAGCTCAAAGGGATAGCTGATTGTTTACTAAATAAATAACTGTGCTGAATATACCAGAGACCACTGACACTGATTTGTCTTTAGTATGACTTATTTTTAATTAATATTGAGATCTAAACTGGGTGAGGATCCTCCTACAATTTACTTTCATAAAACTCATGCCATATATGTAAAAAGAATAAGTTTGTGTAATTTCTTCCTTTTACATATAAAATATATATTTATAGAAATCACTAAGGATATATTTTACTTTAAATAATCTATAATTAACTAAAACTGTCCTGGGTTCAAAACTGATTGTGTATTGGAAAGTCAGGAGGGTATTTTGAAGTATATCGTTCAAGAGAATCAAAGAGTAAAGAACCTTTAGCTTTAGGAGTCAATGAATTTTAAACAGAATCTGCACTAGAAAGGAGCAAGGATTTCTGCCTTCTTTGTTTTGTTGTTGTTTGTTGTTGCAATATCCTTATCACCTTAGAAAAGCGCCTGGCATACAGAAGAGAAAACGTTTTGCAAGTAACATGAAAGATTAAATAAAAGAGGTAACATAAAAAGATAAATTTTCTATGTATAGAAAACTATCAAGTATAAGGACAGAAGTCTTTATGTTTAAATATTTATTACTTCTGTCACCATGATCAACACATTTTGCCTGAGTCACTGATATGAATCTGCAGATGGAGTTGAGGTGACAGGAAGGAGACCTAGAAGACAATTAAAAAAAATAGTTTAACCCTTTAAGGAGTATGTCATTACTACCTACCTTTGGAATAGCAAGCTTGTCTTTTTCAGAGCTCTCTTCAGAGTCAGAACAGGTATAGTTTTCACTGAGCGAAGTGACGGGATTCACTCTGGGCTTGTGAATGGCCTGGAAGGTGAGCTGTGTGCTGAGCAAGTTGCTCACGGCTCTCAAGGATGTGCACACGTTTGGTGGAAGAGAAGGGTCTGCCAGGAGGTCGGTAATGAGGCCGTGGGCCTCGCCCATGACGGCGATGTCCACAGTAATACTGGTTCCTGAAGACTGAGACACAAACCAAGACAAGATCAGGCAAGAAAAGGCCTGAATCTGAAGGCACAAAGCATTAATTTGGACTTTTTCACTAAGAAATGAATTGGGCTGATTCTTTAGGATTTCAGTACAGTAAAATTCACACCACCTATTTCAAATTCTGCTAAAATGTGCCCTAGCTGCCACCCTTTTTTGCATTTGTGGCCCATTTTTTAATGCTAGAACTTGGGGAGGGTCAAGCATAGTTGAAGAAATTAAAAAGATGAACACTAGTTTTTAAAAGGCAAAAAGTTTCAGAGATCTGGGGAAGAAAAACTTCATATCACTCCTTATGAAAAGCTCAACATTTTACATCTATGTTCTTTCTTTAGGAATTTCACTCCAAAAGTAACATTAATATACCATAAAATGTTATTTTTAGTAATATTTTAATGTGACACTTGAACCTGGTGTTTATTCAATGAATATTTTTGCTAATGGTAGTTATTCAATGAATGTTATTCGAGACAGACACAAAAAAAACTCCATTTGTGTGCTAGTTCACAATCTATCTCTCTTCCTGTTGTTGGTTAGAATAGAAATTTCAGTTCTGGGATTCTGTGGCACATCTGTCATATTCTGCCAAACTGCCTATCAGAGCAGAGTCATTACTCTGTCCTCACAGCAGAAACGAAGAGCACAAAACACAGAGGCCATATATATTTACTTATATAAGTAAATATATATAAGTAATGTATTTACTTATATATATTTATATAAGTAATATAAGTAATATATATAAGTAATAAGTAAGTATATATCACTTATATATATTTACTTATATAAGTAAATATATCACTTATATATATTTACTTATATAAGTAAATATATCACTTATATATATTTATTTACTTATATAAGTAAATATATCACTTATATATATTTATTTACTTATATAAGTAAATATATCACTTATATATATTTACTTATATAAGTAAATATATCACTTATATATATTTACTTATATAAGTAAATATATCACTTATATATATTTACTTATATAAGTAAATATATCACTTATATATATTTACTTATATAAGTAAATATATCACTTATATATATTTACTTATATAAGTAAATATATCACTTATATATATTTACTTATATAAGTAAATATATCACTTATATATATTTACTTATATAAGTAAATATATCACTTATATATATTTACTTATATAAGTAAATATATCACTTATATATATTTACTTATATAAGTAAATATATCACTTATATATATTTACTTATATAAGTAAATATATCACTTATATATATTTACTTATATAAGTAAATATATCACTTATATATATTTACTTATATAAGTAAATATATCACTTATATATATTTACTTATATAAGTAAATATATCACTTATATATATTTACTTATATAAGTAAATAAACTCCAAAGAGAGAAAAAACAGAAGTATAAAGTTGTACGATTAAAAGAAAATATGAGGGACTATTTTATAATCTTGAAATTATAACCTTTAAAAATAATATGAATTCATAAACTGCCAAGGATATTCCTAATGTATCTGACTAAATGAAGATAAAAACTTCTACATAAGAAAATATACCATAAGCAAAGGAGGAAATGGTCTGTGAGAAAATGTTTGCCACACAGAGAAGATAAAACATATCCAGAGAGCTTCTAAAAAATCACTAAAGGACAAAATTGAAAAAGGAAGTGAATAGACAATTCAAACAAAATGTAAATAACCAATATATATATAAAAAGCCACTTATGTCCACTATAATTAAATTGCAAATCAACATAATAAAAACAACTTTCATTTACAAAATTGGCAAAACAGTAAAAGATTTATAACACCAAGCATTAGTAATGGTTTGGGTAAATGAGTAGTGAGGAAAAACAATCCAAAATGTCTGGCAGGAAACTTTGCTAAGCCTATCAATTAGTAGCTTAAATGTATATATTCTATGATCCAGCAAAACAACATACATATCTGGTCGAAAGAAATACTTCTACAAATATCTAAACATATAAAAACAATAACACAAAGGGTATAGCAGTGTTCTGGCAACGACAACCGAGATACATATAAGTAGATAAATTTTTTTTAAAAAATTTCATTATATCTGTATTATAAAGTTGTCTATCCTTGTTTAAAAAATGTGGGTAGATTCATAAATTATTGTCTAGAAAATATTGTTCAGTGGGTTGGAAAACTATGTTATAGAAAAAGTGAATATATATTATTCTTGTAATTAGAAAAATATCATAACACCTAACATCCATAAAGATATCTAGTCCTGCAATACCTGTAAGTAATGAATAAATTACTCTGTAAAATTATCATACAGAAAAGTTATGTCTTTTACTGCTAGAATTACAATAACTATAATAATAATGGTAAAGTTGATATATATTAACCACAAGTCTACAAAGTATTAGTAAGTACTATTATTACTTTCACTTTCATTAGACACAAATAACTTGCCAAAATCAGACAGGTGGAAAGTGGAAATATCAGGCTGCAAAGAAAAATAGCTTCATTCCATAGCTCAAGTGTTGAACCAGTACGGTGAAAAACAAAAAAAACAAAAACAGAAAATCTTAATTTTATGTGCTTAAATATATCTGTAATTACTTAATGCATAATTTAATAATAGTACCCATGTTCTCTGATCACAGGCATAAATATCTCTTATGAACCAATATGAAAATTTAAGTGTAACATTAATAATTTTAGGATATATAGTCATGCAGATGTCATATTTGTATCTATAGGGTTAATTTTATTTTTCTGAGCTAAAAGTAGAATTTTATTTTATTTACTTATTTTAAAAATAATTTGTATTGTGTATACTTGAGGCTTACAACATGTTATGTGTATATGTACGGATAGTCAAATGGTTACTATAGTGAGACAGATTAACATTATCTAGCGTCTTGCATAGTATTTTTGTGACAAGAGCAGCTGAAATCTCCTTATTTAACAAAAATCTGTAATACAATACAATTTCGTTAACTGTAATCCTCATGTACATTAGATACCCTAGACTTATACATACTATATATCTGCTACTTTGTATCCTTGGTCCTACATCTCCCCATTTCCTGACCCTTCCCCTGACTCTGCCCAGGATAACCACTGTTTTATTCTCTATCTATCTCTGAATATTCGACCTTTTTTAAAAATTAAGATTCTACACGTAAGTGAGATAATGCAATATTTTTCTGTGTCTGGCTTATTTTACTTAGCATAATGTTCTTCAGGTCCATCTATGTTATGGCAAATGACAGGATCTCCTTCCTTTTTAAAGGGTGAATGCTATTCCATTGTATGTATATACGTGTGTGCATATATACATACCATGTTTTCTTCATCCATTCATTCATGGACAGATGCTTATGGTATTTCCATATCTTGGCTATTGTGAATAATGCAATGAACATGTGCAGATATCTTTATGAGGTGGTGATTTTATCTTATTTGGATCATATAGTTCTATTTTCAATTTTCTTAAGAACCATTATACTATTTTCTATAATGGCTGTACTAATCTACATTTCTAACAGCAGTGTTCTAGGGTTCCCTTTTCTCTACACCCTTGCCAACATTTGTTATATCTTGTCTTTTTAATAATAGCCATCCTAACAGGAGTGAAGTATATCTTATAGTGGTTTTAATTTCCATTTCCTGATGCTTAGTGAGGTTAAACACTTTTCCATACATATATGTTGGCCACTTTCATGTCTTCTTTGGAGAAATGTCTGTTCATGTCCTTTGCCCACTTTTTAATCAGGTTATTTTTCCCCTATTGTGTTATAAGAGTTATTTATAAAGTTTGGATATTAATTCCTTATCAGATACATGCTTTGCAAATATTTTTTTCCCAGTCTGTCAGTTGCCTTTTCATTTTGTTGATTGTTTCCCTTCCTGTGCAGAAGCTATTTAGTTTGATGTGGCCCCATTTACTTATTTTTTCTCTTTTGGCCTGAGATTTTGGTGTGTTATCCAAGAATTCATTGCCAAGGTCAATGTCCGAGAGCTTTCCCCCTATGTTCTCTTCTACAAGTTTCATGGTTTCAGGTGTTACATTTCAGTCTTTACCTATTTTGAGTTGATTTTTGTGTGTGGTATAAGATAAACATACGATTTCATTCTTTTGCATGTAGAAATCCAGCTTTCTCAGCACCTTTTATCAAAGAGACTCCCCTTTCCACCTGTGTCCTCCTAGCACCCTTGTGTAAAATTATTTGAACATGTATGCTTGAATTTACTTCTGGGCTCTCTATCCTGTTCTATTGGTGTAGGTTTCTGTTGTTATGCCAGTAGCATGCTATTTAGATTACTATAGATTTGTAATATAGTTGTAAATCAGAAAGTGTAATGCCTTCAACCATTTTCCCCTCAGTACTGCTTTGGCTATTTGGGGTTTTTTGTGGTTTCATACAAATTTTAGGATTGCATTTTTCTATTTCTGCGAAGATACCATTGCGACGTTGATAGTTATTGCATTAAATTTCTATATTTCTTTGGGTAGTATAAATATTTTAACAATACTTCTGATTGAGTAATGGAATATTTTTCTATATATTTGTGTGTTCAATTCTTTTCATCAGTGTTTTATAATTTTCGATGTACAAATCTTTTACCTCCTTGGTTAAATTTATCCCTAAGTATTTTTTATGCTATTGTAAATGGGAGTGTTTTTTCTTTTTCAGCTAGGTACTTATTTGCATATAAAAAATGTTATTGATTTTTGTCTGTTGATTTTCAATCCTGTAACTTTACTGAATTCATTTGTTAGCTCTAACAATTTTTGTGCGTGTGGAATTGTTGTGGTTTTCTACATATAAAGATCATGTCATCTGCAAATAGAGATAATATCATTATTCAATTTTTTTAACGTTTGTAAAAATGCCACTTAGCTAACATTCCCTTTTAGAAATAAGTATTTTAAAGTGCATCTCTAATCATTATGCTTCTGAAAATCTCATCCAGTGTGATCCTCTGAAATAGTAATGTTTATTTTTAGCCATGTTGTTCTAATAAACTAACAATTAACTGGACTGTTTCCATACAAATTTGAAATTTTAAGTCAAACTTTGTTTTCAAGACAAAATTTTAAATGTTTTTGACAATGAAATTAAGTTTATTCTCTAGTAATAACTAAAAAGTTCTCTTAAAATGTTCTCAGTATACAAAATCTACAAATCTGAAGAAAAAGTAGAACATGTTCATGAGAATTACAAGTTTTAAATAAATTATTGGGAAGAAGACAAGTTTTTTTAATAATTATCACATTGTGTGTCTTTTTATAATACATTTTATTTTTTCTTTAAAGTAATAGATGTATTTCTTGTATATATAGAAAAAATAGTAAACATTTAAAAAGTACTTTAAAATAGAAACTGAAAACTCATCTTTATAAGTCAATGTCACAGTTACATAAGAATTCAGAAAATAAGCACATTATGTATTTTGATGCTACTATTATGCTGTAGCTTTTGCAAAAGCAAAGGTCTTTAAGTGAAAACAAAAGCAACATTCAAGCCAAGAGACAAATTATCCTTATTGAAATTAGCTAAGAAACTGAAGTGAACACTTCTACTATTGGAAAAAAAAATCCTTAGTATCATTAAGTCAGGTCCTCACTTTGTTGTTTTCATGATTCTAGAATAAAATTATGTTACAGTCAACAGATACATCACACATAAGAAGTTATTACCACTTTTTTGCTCAAATAACTAAAGGCTTCAATGAGGCATGCAATTTAAAACCAACAATCAGATTTGTTTGCAGCAAACCTGCCAAGGCTAACCACACATGAAATGGTGAAAAACAGAAAGATGGACTGGCTGCTGTTTCAATAAATAGCAGGTAAGCTACAAAGGATGGGTATGTCTAGGATGTCCCTATTAAGGAATTTTAAGGGAGAGGGGTTTTGGTTTTTGGTAGTGTTTTTTAAATCATGTACAAAGTGAGAAAAAATTGTGTGATTCACACAGAAGTTTTTTCCATGCCTATTAACTTTGAAAAAATAATATAATTAAATATTGAGGTATACCAATGGTACTCAGAAATGTTTTATTTAACTGGTGAAATCTTAGATAGTGATAATAAATACTAAATGTTAAGTTTATATAAAAGCCAGTTTAAAGAAAAGTCTTAAAACTAACAATCTGAAACCATCTTTCAGTGCAGTACGAGCCACACTAAGCACAAAATCGCAGTTGAGTCTTCTTATGGTGCAGATGATCAAACAAATCTTTTCCTTTAAAAAAAAAAGTTACCAAGCAATATAAAACATTCCACTTCACATACTCTCCTTGTAATAGAAATATTTATATTTAACATTTAAGAAAATGCAAGTGTATTTCCCTAGACACTATTTAAATGGCAACCAAATTTGGATTGCCACCTTTAAATAGAAAATGTGGCATTTCAGTACGATAAACAGTGGAGGAAAGTGCGGTTTTATATATCAAGCCAAAAATAACTGATACTTTTGGTAAATTCACCATTTTCCAATGTGTTTTTTTTTTCTTTTTCTTTTTCTTTTTGTTTTTGTTTTTGAGACGGAGTCTCACTCTGTCACCCAGGCTGAAGTGCACTGGCACGATCTCGGCTCACTGCAACCTCAGCCTCCTGGGCTCAAGTAATCCTCCAACCTCAGCCTCCCTAGCAGCTGATACTAGAGGCTCACACCACCATGCCTAATTTTTTGTATTTTTGGTACAGATGGGGTTTTGCTATTTTGCCCAGGCTGGTCTTGAACTCCTGGGTTCAAGCTATCCTCCCACCTTGGCCTCCCAAAGTGTTGAAATTAAAGGTGTTAGCCACCGCACCCAACTGAGTACTCAGTTTTTAAACAACTTCCTTTTCCTCTTTTATCTTCATCCAGTCTACTTTCCCATTTCCAGGATGTCCTACCTAATCCTGGCTTTAGACTACCACAATTGTTAATGGCCTTGGTATATTACAATCTAGAGTGGTTCTAAGTTATTTTACTCATCATAAACCAAAGGCCCAGAAAGTCTGATGCTATAGATAAGAAGTTTAAAATACAACAAGTATAATCAATATTATACATACTTTTAGACGTGTGCCTATCAATTACAGAAAATTTGTTTTAATTTTTTTTTTTTTTTTTTTTTTTTGAGATGGAGCTTGTCTCCCAGGCTGGAGTGCAATGGCGTGATCTCAGCTCACTGCAACCTCCGCCTCCCAGGTTCAAGTGATTCTCCTGTCTCAGCCTCCCAAGTAGCTGGGATTACAGGCATATGCTACCATGCCCAACTAATTTTGTATTTTTAGTAGAGACAGGGTTTCTCCATGTTGGTTAGGCTGGTCTCAAACTCCCAACCTCAGGTGACCCGCCCACCTGGGCCTCCCAAAGTCCTGGGATTATAGGCGTGAGCCACCGCACCCGGCCAATTTGTTTTAATTTTTATTACTAGTGGGCAAAAACTTTGACATTGCAGTACTGATATGATAAAAGGGAAATCTTCGAATATGTGTGGAGGTCAAAAGGTTATTTGCGTGGTATAAAAGGCATCTAAGTTTCTAAAATTTTCTAAGTTGCAAACTATGAAAAATTCTAACAAGTCTATGTAACCAAGTTACTAACAGAATGTAAAATAAAATCATATATCATTAAGTAACATATCAGATTATTTGCTGTGGTGCTGTGTTTGAGTTTATGCCAAAATATTGAGAACTGGAGAATTTCTAAAAGATAAAATCTAAGAATGCTTAGGAAATAATTAATTATGTGAAAAGAGTAAATGAAAACAAACAAAAAAAAACAGATACACATCATTTTTTTTAAAGAAAGTAAAGGTGCCCAAAGGAAAAATCAGAAAAAGACTGGAGAAATGGTAGGGTCAACATAAATTTATTCTTTAAAATGATTAAGGAGATTATCTAGCGCCTGGGGTGTAGATGAAGATAATGCATCCAATTCTTGATAAATTTGCTTTGAGGTAGCACCAATATAGTCAAGTTATGACTCTGCTTTCTACATATTTTAAATCACAGATTAAATTGATAACTTAATTAAATAGGCTGACAGGCAGAAAATGTAATAATTCTCCAGTCTTCTGACTCAGTGAACATTCTGGCGTGTCACTTGCTTTGGAAATTAATTTATTCTAACTGGAGGAAAAGAATTAGAAGCAGCACCAAAAGCCTCTCTTCGTAAGTCTACATGAAACTTGAAGATAGGTTACAAATGCTGAAACATTAGAATTGAGAAATTATCTAGATAACCTAGTAGAAATGCTATATACTTCAAATTAGGCCACTTAAAAATATCTTAAGTTTTATGATGATTTCCAAAACCAAACCTACAGGTTTCCTATAGGCAATACTGTATCCAATAGAGCAATCAGGCTCTTTTCCTCTGAAATCAGAGAACTGGGCGGGATCTTTTGAAGGTCCCTTCCAATTGGGCAAGTAATTCATTTCTCTACATTTACACACACACACATACACACCCCCATCAAATAAGAAAAAGGAAAAAGATTTTAAAATTACATCTTGGCATCTTTAAGCATTTTACATTTAAAAAAAGATTTAAAAATTATTATGTAGACTTAGAAAAGTCCTTATTGTATTAATTGCTAATCTTTCACAAGCTCTACCTTATAAATTGTTATTGAGTCACTGATGCTGTTTCCTTCTTATGGTAAATTGCCTAGTGTACACTGAGTAGATCACAAGGAATAGGCTATTTGGTGGAATTTCCATATACTTCTCCCAATAGGTAAGTTACGCATTTGCCTAGTGTCAGTTTCCTTTCTTCCCAAATCTCTTTAGGCCTATTATATTTGTCACTGTAAATTACATAGGCTAACAAAATATCTACAAAGAAATGACACCTGCATAAAAATGGAATTGTTCCCTTGAAAACGAAGTTAGGTAGCTTTACACAGAGTTCATAAATAGATTTTATAAGGGTGAGAGCCTAAGAATGTATTTCCCTTGATTTAGGTAGGGGAGATACAACTATAAAGATTCAAAAAGAAAATCACGACACACCTAAAGGCTTTTCAACTCAGAATGCTTCCAAGTTCCTAAGTTGTTTCCACTATAAAGAAATGGAAACTGGCAAGCATGTACAATGAAATATGAAATATGGGTATGGTGTAAGTAAGAACGGCAACCTGAAACTCCAGTCACTTCAGTGGACACATACTTGAGAGAAACATTCTTGGCTCTTCATCAAAGATGTGCAAAAACCTGCATACTCTATGTATTAAGTTAAAATATATTACTAGAATTATAGAAAATTTATATCATATTTTTATGATTCTCTATTTTAAAAACTTTTTTAAATTCCCAGACCAGCTATTTGTCCTAATTATGTCTGTTAAGAGAGCTCCATAGTATTTTAAACTCAATATTTTCTTTCCCTTAAAATGAGACATAAAGTAATTGCGATGTTAAAGCTATTCATTAACATTCCTGGAACAAGAGATAGAAAGCTAAGCCTGGTTTATGAATTAGCATTTGGGAAGCAAAAAGGTAGAAAAACATATTTTTGTCATATATATAATTTGTAAGGTTGTGTATGTGGGAAGTTGGAAAGCAAGGTTTTAAAACGTTGGGATATAAGAGAAAGTTTTTTTCATTCATCAATATCAAATATTTATTATATGAGGTAATACATGGGGTCTTTAAGGAGGCAAGAACCGAAGTTAGACTGCTTCTGTTCAAATTTCAGATCTGCTAAGATTTTTATTTTATTTAAAAAGTAAATTCATTTTATTTCCCTCCCCTGCCCTCTCCTCCCCTCCCCTCTTCTCTCCTCTCCTTTCCTTTTTTATTTTCTTCTTTCTTGAGATGGAGTCTCGCTCTATGGCCCAGGCTGGAGTGCAGTGGCGTGATCTCAGCTCACTGCCACCTCTGCCTCCTGGTTTCAAGCAATTCTCCTGCCTCAGCCTCCCGAATAGCTAGGACCCCAGGCATGTGCCAACATGCCCAGCTAATTTTTGTATTTATTTTTGGTAGAGACAGGGTTTCCCCATGTTGGCCAGGCTGGTCTCGAACTCCTGACTTTGTGATCCGCCTGCCTCGGCCTCCCAAAGTGCTGGGATTACAGGCGTGAGCCACCATGTCTGGCTCATTTTATTTCTTTAGCTCTTGTCTCATCTCTAAAAAGGGATTAATAGTAATATCGACTGTATAGTGTAATTGATGATTAAATGAGATCATAAAGACTTGTGAGAGTGCTTGGTCCAAAATATATGTTTGATAAGTATTATACATCACCAACATTATCATTATTGTTGGTGAAATGTTGAGAAAGATTGTGTGTGCAAAGGAATGCATGTTGTGCACGTGGGTGTTTGTCCCCTACATGAACTGGGCCAGCAGTTCCTTTATAAATGAAGATAGCACAGAGATATGATTTCTCTACCAAAATAAATAAATAAATAAATAAAACAATAAAAACAAAAACCTATTTCCACTTCTTATTCTAGGTAAATGCAGTCAGATATATTGTACTCCCTACTGCAAAATACTCATAATAGTCCTGATTTTAAGTTCTTAAAAAGTGATTGTACAAAAGTCCTGGTTTCAGTTAATATGGTTGATTGCATTGGAATGATTTATAACACAGGATGTGAAAAGATTCTAAAAGCAGGCATCATAGCTCCATTGTTGGAAGTATTTTTTTCTTTCTATTTAGTCATCCTGGGAGGCACCCTGGGAGGCAAACACAGCATGGGAGGAATATTCTCAGGGTAGAAAGGGAGTTGGGATAAGAGATGAATAAACAGTGTAAGAGATGACACATAAAAAGGAAATAGTCACTGGGGCTTTTCTCATTCAACTTTGGTCCTCAATGCTGGGAAAAGATGTGTGATGAGTTTTTGGAAGCTGTCTCCTCCTACATCTCTGTAGCACTACATGCCACTCCATCCCTCCAACTCTTTCTCTGGGAGGCTGTCTGTGATACTAGGAAATGGTATCTTGGTCTTTAATGTACTACATTAATTTAGAAGATGAGCTGGATTTGATACAATGATCTTTGGTGCATTACTGGTTCTGACCTCAGAGACAGCAAAATTGCATATGTGTTTATACTTTCATAGGACCCATTTATAATTTTAGACTTGAAGTTGGTTGGGAAATTTTTAAAAAATGAAATCATGTGAAAATTTTGCAGTAACTCATTGTAGGCTGAACCTTGGCTAAAGGCCATCCTAAGGAAGCAGATGTTTGCGTATTTTAATTTTCTGGCAGGGAATATGAGTTTACATTTGGATTTTTTCCTTAAGATAATATATATGTACAGTAGGAGGAAAACCTATAGGGCCCTTCATCAAACTGGTTCCCAACATGTCTGGGGGCAGGTTCCATGTGAGATGTGAAACATAACAAACTTCATTAGTTACCAGAATTCTTAACATCCTTCTTTTTTGATGTTCAAAGAGCACTGCAAGTCACCAAATGAGATGGAATACATGGCCTCTGTCCTTATACAAGTCCCTGCAAGCTATCAGCAAACAAGTCAAAAATTGGTGAAAATTTGTCTTGTTTAAATTTTCTAACTACTTTCCAGACACTAGCGAACTCACGTAACAACTCAAAGTTAACAATTTTACAATAGTGTTTTATTATTTAGGAAATGGAACATACTTATTCATCACTTACTCTAGTAAGAACCCGCATCTTTCAGAAGATAACCTTAGCTGTCTTTAAGTTGCATGCTGGGTTTCTCTCTTTCTCTTAATTAGAAAAGAGGATGTAGCTGGCAAAGATATAATAAATTCAGGCAATGAGCTACTCATGTGACTGCTCACACAAATGTGGGAAGGCTTGGTTAAGTACAAATTACTTTGTAAATAAAAAACATTATTATTTCTGTTGTTGGAAGAAACAGGAAGCAAAGAGAACTTAACTGGATGTGAGCACTTCTCTGATATGAGAAAGAGTTTTAAAAAATGATAGGAATAACTAAGAATCTCTGAAATAAGTACGAACTCAGAAAGCTGATAAATGTGGGCTGGTCTTTGTCTGTTAAATATCAAGAATTGCTATTAAATTTGAACTTAAGGCTTCTGTTTGCTTAGGCTAAAAACTTCAGTGAACAACAGATGGCAGTATTCTGCCTTTTAAAAGAATTATCTGACCATCTCTTTTAAAACAAGTGCTACTGCCTCATTAACAGGCAGAATTTAATTTTTTTTCACAGAAAACAAAAAAAAAGCTAAAAAAAGAATAACTTACATAAGTCTACTGGTAGAAATAAAAAATTTAAAATGTGTCTTATCCCTTAGGATCATTGTTAAAGTGAAATTACAATTACATAATTAATGATTTGTCTAAGTTGCAAACATTTTAGTTGTTACGTTTCTCAATTTTTATAAGACATATTAGAAACGTGACTTCTTCCCATGCACAATTTGATTAACATTTTCCCACATGTAATTTTCTATTGTGATTAAAATATTAACACAAAACATCAAATGCATTTGAACACACTGTTTTGTGAAACTTCACTGCCATTTGTTTTATCCATATCAACACTAGACTTTTTCCTGCCCCATATGCAATGGGTGCTTATCTAGGCTACTGACTTGCCTCTTCTACACTTAATCCAGGACATCTTCCCTGACTGCTTCAGGACCATACAAACATTTCCATGTTAATGCCTACTGGGATATTCCATTCATACTCTGAAAACAGCAGAAACAAAAGCAAGCCAAAAAACAAACAAACAAACAAACAAAAAGCCTTGGAGCTGTACGTTTTGAGAAACCTTGCATCTCTGACCAGATCTTACATATATACATAGATCCTCGTTGCAATAGCACCTGCCACAATTCTCGATTCAGCTTTTGGTATGTCTATATGTGATGGTCTGTCTTCCTCCTTCAGGCTCAAAGTTGTGCAAGGACAAGGGCAATGCTAGGTTTCATTCCCCCAGTGTGGTATCTGGTACTTTGTGGGCACTCAATAATATGAGAAATGATGACTGCATAAGTAACATACTCCAAACCTTCAAAGATAAGTAAATGCCCTCTCTCCAATTCTGTACCTTAAAAGACAAGTGAATTAAAGTGTTTGAGACAGTTCTTTGAAACAAATCACTGCTTTTCTGGAAGCCATCTTAAAACATTCAACCTCCTAGCACAATTGCATGTTCTAATCTCACACTTAAAGCATACTGAGAATTGTTACACTGAAATACTGGAGTCATGATTAAAAACTATTATTTAACAACCTGATTCTGGAATAAGCACTGTCCAGAAAACAGTGAAAATGCCAAGGAGAAGTAATAGTACTGACACAAAAAGCAATCCTACAAATTTTTCCACAATTGGGTACATACATGAAAAGAGTAAGCAAAGGATTAGGGTGTGTTTTCTGGAAAAGGAAAAGATCTTAACAGGCCTGGAGGTAAAGAATGGCCTTTTGAAGACAAAGCTCAGGTGAAGTACACAGTGCTTCAGTTTGAAATGTTGACACTGGAGAGGTCTGAGGAAACAGATCATGGCAGGAATATGAGCCATATTCAAGAGCTTTGATTAACTAATAAGGGCAATAAGAAAGTCCTGTAGAATACTGGCATCATCAGTATGTGTGGAGAGAGGAGTCAGGCTAGCTTTCAGGATGAAGGTTTGGGAAGATAGATACGTAGCTAAGAGTCTTTCATAGAATGAGGAATCAAAAGAGAAGGAATCAGTTTGGACGAGGGTACTGAGGTATTGGATGATTCCAGTGGCATATTAGGAGAGACTTCTGAACTGGAAATATACATTTTGGCATTGAAGACATATATATGGTCATTTCAACAGCATGTTGCCATGAAAGTGTGTGAAGAGAAAGGAGTATACTGAGGCTAGAGCCATAATCAATATCAACTTTTAAAAGCCAGGCAGAAGTGAAATCCACAAAAGGAAATAAGAAGGGACAAGTAAGAACTGAGAGTGTAGTGTCCATGGCACCAAGGAAATGTTAAGAAGCAAGGAGTGGTCAGCAGTGGATCAGTGTTTGAGAGATTAGTAAATCTTGAAAAATGTTTATGAGTTTAGTATTTGGAAGATCACTGGCAACTCTACAGACTACAGTTTCAGTGAAACACTGAGGTAGCAAGCCACATTGCAATAAATTGAGCAATGAAAGGAAGATAGAAAAATGAAGATCATAGAGACAAGTCTCATGAAAACTGGCTGTAAAATGGAAGATAGATATATGTCAGTATCCAGAGGGAAAACAGGATCTAAAGAGTTACTGAGCATGTGAACAGCATAAATGCTGAAGGGTAAACACAATGGAATGATAAATAGATAAAAATCCAAGAGAAGGAAGTAAGGGGTACAGGAGTAACCTTTCACAATGGGAGATATCTTTTCCATGATAACAGTAAGAAAGAAGAATACAGATTTATAGGTGAGAAATTAAACAAATTTTTATACGTTGACTTTTATTTACACTGTGAATTACACCGTGAATTAGGCACTGAGTCCCTTGCTGAAAACGTGATGTGGGCAATGTTGAGGTTAGAAGTACAAACGAGAATGAAAAGTTTTGAAAGAGGGATAAAAAAGAGCTGGCTAGATTCTCAAGCAATACAAAGGCCCGGTTGAGTACTTCCCAGTGTTACTCAGCATAAAATTTGACTTGAAAAGGCAACAAAGAGAAAACAGAAGTATGACAGACAGGAAAGAAAGATTGGCCAACTGGACTGGAGATCCTGGTGAGGTGAAAGAACAGGTCTAGAGAGAGTAAGTGGGGGGCAGAGCAGAAAAGCTGGAAGAAGCATGAAGGCAGCACGTGGGGACTGCATAAGAAGGATGAATGGGTAAAGAAGTCCATTAGCAGACTAGACTCTCAGGCAGGGGAAGTTACTGCTTTTTATTAGCAGAAATGAAGGTTGAAAGGGAAGTATGAGGCTAGATTTCAGATGCCCAATAATGAAAGACAAAGAGTTCTAATTCTATCAGTTGGTAACTGAATGACGAAAGATGGCTGACAAGGAAAATGATATAATCAAACAGTATGCAGTGCTTGAGGAAGATTAAGGTGTGGCATAGAAGAAGGCTGATCTGACCAAGGCTGCCACAACAATAAACATGGGAAACAAGGCCATTCACAGCATGAATGTCCCAGGAAGAAAAGAGTGAAAGTTACATTAAGGAGAATCATTTGCACTTGGAAATAGGTGAGATATGGCGACATAAGAAATGAAATAGATTTATTCCTATAATAGTCTTCTTTACTCTGTCTACAATATTCTTTCAATTTCTTCTTTCAGAAATCTCTAAGTACCCCAGGCTTCACAAAATAATTTGTGAATAATTCACTTGTGAGTTAATAAAATCTATATTGTGTCTGACCAACTAAGAAAATGTTCCCCTTTGATAATCTCTATTGCCTTCCACAGTGTAAACATTTGAGGGGGTGGGTGATTTCAATAGCCCCCAATTTTTTAACACAACATTAAACACCTCATAAATGTATTTTAAAAGTCAGTGGGGCCTGGTGTGGTAGCTCATGCCTGTAATCCCAGTACTTTGGGAGACCAGGCAGATTACTTGAGGTCAGGTGTTCAAAACTAGCCTGGCAAACATGGTGAAACCCCATCTCTACTAAAAATACAAAAAATTAGCCGGGCGTGGTGGTGGGAGCCTGTAATCCCAGCTACTCAGGAGGCTGAGGCAGGAGAATTGCTTGAACCAAGGAGGTGGAGGTTGCAGTGAGCTGAGATCGTGCCATTGCACTCCAGCCTGGGAAACAGAGCAAGACTCCATCTCAAAATAATAATAATAATAATAATAATAATTTAAAAAAGAAATAAAAGTCAGTAAATTTCATTTGCTACAACTAATCAAGGATTCCATCAATTGAATAATAAAGTTTTCAAACTTAAAAATAGATCAAACTTCAAAACACTTGTAAAAATATTTTTGGAAAACAGAGTGTGTTTTCTCTAAAGAAACACTGTTAGAAGTGATTTTGAAGCTTATGAGCACAAAAAACACATAAGTATGATAGAATTTTTTTTTTTTTTTTTTTTTTGAGACGGAGTCTCACTCTGTTGCCCAGGCTAGAGTGCAGTGGCGCGATCTCGGCTCACTGCAAGCTCCGCCTCCCGGGTTCACGCCATTCTCCTGCCTCAGCCTCCCGAGTAGCTGGGACTACAGGCGCCCGCTACCACGCCCGGCTAATTTTTTGTATTTTTAGTAGAGACGGGGTTTCACCGTGTTAGCCAGGATGGTCTCGATCTCCTGACCTCGTGATCCGCCCGCCTCGGCCTCCCAAAGTGCTGGGATTACAGGCGTGAGCCACCGCGCCCGGCCAGTATGATAGAATTTTGTTTGTTTGTTTTCCACTGCAAATTTACCCTATTTCAATAATGTCACAAAGGGAATACAGAGGTACTGAAAAAATATCCATTTTTTCTTCATTCATTTGACAAATATTAACTGAAATCTATTGGGTACCTGGTACTATCTACACCTTAGGGCTACAGAGATGAATGAATCAGGGCTGCTACCTTTAAGTAGCTTGCAGTCTAGTGGAAGGCATTCAGGGAATTGAAAGGGGTTAGAGGATAAAGGAGAAAACCCTGTGGGTGTATCCAGTACCCCTGGTTATAAGAAGAGTGAAAGAAGTTGGTTGAAAGTGAAAACAGTTGTTTCTCAAAGTGCAGATCCTAAAACACCTGAATCTGTCCATGTGGTTCTTTTCCAAACTTTGAAAATGGTCACTCTGAACAGAGTCACCATTATCATTCATACCTCTCTTCAAAGTAGGATCAAAAAAAGAACAAAACCAACAAAAAAGCCTATTATCCAGAAAAGAGAATTGTGAGAAGGGTGAAAGACAGATAGCAAACATACTTATCACTATAATATAGCATTTCCCTCAAAATCTTGAGCCCCTATAAGTCTCATAGATCCAACACCTAAGTCTTATCTTTGAAACATGGACTTCAAGGCTTTCTAGCTTCTGATCCACCCAGCAATGAGTTGGGAACTTGAAATTCTCTTCCCTCTCAGAATACCTGAGGGTTCCTTCTTGCTTACTGGTTTTTGAGAATGGAGTAAGATTATCTGTAAGTCATTTTACATATAGGGCAGGTAGGTGTAATACACTACAGTTTGTAATATAATTTCTTGATTTTCTAAGATGCAACTCAAGAGATCTAAACAATGACATTGTAAAGGGAGTGACTTTCAACATTTGAAAGCAGTGCACACAAAAGGTTATGTAATTTGCCCAAGGTTACAAAGATCTTAAGCTGCAGAGATGACATTCCAACCCAGGTAGTCTGGATCCGAAGCCCTACGCTATTCACAATGCTAAATACTGGGTACTGTTCCTATGTACAGTTATTTACCTTCAGTGATATGAAAATATCCTTGCCAATTTGCTATACGGTATTTTTTTTAAATAAACACTTCCTCCAATTAATGAGAGCCTAAGTAGATAAAGATTATTAAGGGGAACTTGTTAACATCATCAGTAAACTCCAAGATTTCATGGTTGACTCCCTTCTTTCACATCTTCTTTGAAAATGTCAAATTAGACTCTTCCCAGAACTAAGTATTAGGAAAGGTCCCACTATTAATATTTTTCCATCAAGAAAAATGCCACTTATTCTCTCTATTTCTGATACTTAAGCCAGATCGTTCATATGGTTTGCCCCGGAAGGAAAAACTTGTGGATTCTTGTGGAGACTTCTATTGCTAAAAGGAAGGCATCCGTCTTCATTTTCCTCTTAGGTGGTAATGAATATAAAATTGTATGATGTATCTGTCTACAAGTCTGGGTTAATCACTTCAGTTTAAGAAACTGGTTTCAGTTGTAATCTTATTATATTCAGAATGTTATGAGACAATTAAAAAATATGATTATCCTAGGATCAGCAGACATGGTGGCTCACCAAGACATTTAGCGGGCAGATGTCAGGCAGGATCATCAAGGTTTTGTATGGGAAGTATTTCAAAATGATACCCCACTCCACATTTAGCAACAATGTGTTGCTGAATAAAGGAGGAAATTAAGTAAGTAAATAAGTCATTTGGTCATAATAGTGAGTCACTCAGGATTTCTGTCATAGATTTGTTTTCTTCTTGTAGACATAATTGCTAGTTCAGTCAATGCTTCCACACAGTGTTTGTATGGTAATACCAACAGATTTATGGAATATGAAGAGTCAATTTCTACAGAAATTCAGCACATGTTCTTTAAGACAAAGATCTATGCAAAAAAGGACAACATGAATTCAAAAATAATCTTTTAAAATTATAATCATAAGATTAATACAATCACTGATTAAAAATATGTTTTTTTCTGAAAATAATGAGGAGGATGTAGGAAAAACATTGATATTAAATTTGTCTTTAACCATCATTTCAGTCAATTTTAATTTCATTTCATCTTAAAATAGGGAGATAAGGACTGAAGTAGGGTGCCAATGCTTTAATTGAAATATGCCATAAAAACAAATAAGCAAAGCTTTATCTTAAAAATGGACACAGAGCAGATGCAATGGCCCCTTTCAAGTGCTGGCCCTGCTGGCAAACTGAAGAATATAAAATTAAGACAGAATAAGGTCTAACTAAAAAGAGCTTCAAAATGTCTCCCTATTAGTTTCAATACTTCAAACAAATACTTTAAACTTGCTATATTATCTCTATCATCAGCTACATTCTACTCTGGCTCAAAAGATTATAAGAGCTTCTTGAATATCCATCAAGCATGTCTTGTGGCTGCTGGACCAATTGACAGCCTCATTAAATTTCCTATGGACTATGATAACATTCTGATATTAAGACAAATAGGTCCAAAGACATTTGAAAATGTCTAATTCTAAACTGTCTTCAAAGCATATGCAGTGGCTATCATGATTGACTCTCCGTGCCAATCATGATAATTTCAACTCCAAAGCCAGGGATTTGATCAAGAATGGGTAGGCCAAGTCAATGTGAGTCAATGAGATATGAGGGGAACTTAGCTTCATGCTTCTAGAAAAGGAAATCCTTTTTCTTCAGAAGAAAGTTTGTTGCTGCCAGCAGCCATTTTTGGATCACAAGTAGAATCGGCATTAGGATGACACCAATACTATAGACAGTAGCAGAGTAGAGAGAATAAAAAACCTAGGTGCGTTATAACATTGCTGAATTCACTAAATGCACTAATCCTGAAGGCTTCCCTCCTTTGGCCTTCTATTCATGAGAAATAATAACATCTCTTTATTGCTACAACTAGTTGAAGTAAAGTTTTCTTTTATTTACAGTTGAAAATATTCTAATACAGCATAATTTTTTTTACCAACTGTGTATATAATGAGTAGATAAATAGGTGGTAATAATAAAATTTTATAATGTATCGATCTACAAGTCTGGGTTAATAACTTCAGTTTAGGAGAACAGTTTTAGTTATAATCTTATTATATTCAGAATGCTATAAGGCAATAAAAAAATATGATTACCTTAGGGTCAGCCAAACATGGTAACCTACTGAGGGCTGAGTGATGAGCACCAGCTAGTTCTCTTAGCCAAGTGACTCATTTCTGCAAGCGAGTCCCCAACATACTATCCATATCTGAATCCTAGATGCAAATTAATAATCAAAATGCTACTCATTTAATATTCTTATAGAAAGGCACTTCAGACGTGTTTGGATTCTGTAAGCTTCTTAAAGATGAGCGTCATTTCATATTCATTTTCTAACCCCACAGCATTTTGCTCAGGTACCAGGCTCAGCAAAAAAAAAAAAAAAAAAAAAAAAAGCCCCTAATTAGTTTAAATGAATTCTCTTTTCTCCAGTTCTTCTTGGCAGAAAATATACAAAAATAAGCTATCCAATCTTTATTGAGGACTTTAATTCGGCTTCATATGAATTTCTAAATATAGAAAGGACTTCTTAATTCTTGACTTCCTCCCTATTGTTTCAATGAGCAAATAATATTTTTTCTTTTGGTTGATACCAGTCTCCTACCACTGTACTTTTAATTTCATCCTTCTAATAGACAGCATATTTGTTTTAATTAGTGCATTTCTTATTCATTCTCTTTTTCCTCCTCGCTTTTTCCTTGCAACTTAAAAACATTGTTAGCATTTCCTCTACTAACAAGATTAGGGTCTTTGACCCCATCTCTAAGGAGCTAACCATTTTTTTAAAAATTATAATCTATTAACATTTTGAAAGCCCTTAAAGAGAGTTCTGCTCTCACTAATTTTCTATCAATATTAATAAATATCTTAATCAAAATATCTAATGACAACATTCCTGGCTTTTTCTTGCTTCACCACCAGACATTACTGAAGCCTAGCACCTCAGGCACAGCCATCTCCTCTTCTTCTGGCCTAGCTTTTTTCCAGCCTGAGAACAAACTCACTGTCTGCTTTCCTTTTTATTATTTTTATCCACATTAATCTGTGCCCTTCCCTCCCAGCCCTCACCCTATGTTATAATGAATACAGTACCCGCTAATCTGTTGTTCCAACACTGACCACTCCTTTGAGCTTCTGGACAGCTCCACTCAGATATTCCAAAGCAATTTCACACTCAACTTTCCAAAAGAAAATATTTTATCTTTGGAAATCTTTTCCTCATGTATTTCCTACTTGGCTAAAACCAAAATCACTAACCAAAACTGGACACGTTGACTCTTAGGTTTTATTTGTATTTATTCTTTGCTTTCTTACCTTCAACATCAAATTGGTCAGTGGATCTGGAAATTTACATGCAAGACTGACATTTTTTTTTTCCTTAAAAAGCCTCTCATCCCTGCTTTAATCCATCTCTCATTATATCACACGAGGATGGCTACAATATTTTTTTCTTCTAGTTTCTTCCTGCCACAAACTTGGCTTTTCCCAATGCAGAGATATTATTATGCTGCTCTGCCACTTCAGGGCTCCGCGAAGTTAGGGAACAACATTCAACTTCTTGGTTATCTTTAAGTGTGTTAACATTTAACCTTTAACCTGCCCCCCTTTTCCAGTTACATCTCCACATGCTCTACTAATGCCTCATCCCTCCAGCTAACCTGGATTCTCTTTACAGATATGATGCCACAACCCTATTCTTTGGTTTATGGTGTTACTTCTGCCTACCACTTCATTTCTTTTATTTAGTATGGATTATCAAGATTCAACTTTAATATATAAAAACATTCTAGCTTCATTCTCAAACTGACACCAAATTAATCGCTTCAGCCTCGAAGTCTCCATAGTACTTTGTTCAACATCTATTATGATATTGTTGTATTGCTAATTATGACTAAATTCCTTGCCAGATTATGCATTTGAGAACAATTTTTGTTCATTTTTATAATCTTAGTACTCAGCATACTGTAAGAACTCAAAAAACCTAATTATTAAAAGAATGAGCTCTAATTGCCTTCTAACACAATGTGCTATTCTTACAAATGGTTCTCAAATGTTTAGAGAATCTCATTATTCTAATCGGTCTGAAAAGTGTGACTCCCCCACCCCTTGTATTCAAACAAGACCTCCTTCTAGTCCTCACAACCTCCTACTGAGTATCATGTCACTTAAGGCAACTGCCTGCAATAAACACACTCAATTAACAGGCAAACACAGATCCCCATGAGCAATGAACATAAAGGAGTATTGAAGAAAGAAGAGGCACAGTGCACTAATTTCCCTGATGCTCTCCCTCATTTTCAGCAGTCCCTGACTACAGGCCCACTGCTTATTTTCAGAGCTCCTTTCTATGATTAGTACTCAAGTATAGGTGGACACGTCACAGAAAGTGGCTTTCTTTGTAATAACAGCACACATACATCATTGGAAAACACTAGAACACTGAAGGAAAAAAATAGAGTGAACAAATTTTGACTTATTGCTAGCATAGTCGTTTGATATTATAGTTTTTAAAAACATAATGATTGGATATGGTGTTCGAATTCCTTTTATTTACTGCAGGATGACAATTTATACCTTTAAAGAAAGGTAATTCTGAAAATCTAGAGTCAATCTCTCTGTCCCCTCAAAACAAATACAACCTTTTGACCTTTCCACTGTAATTAGTACACTGGCATTCCATATGCTTTTAAGACACAATATTCTTTCTTCCTTAGGTTTGAAGGGTTAAAAAAAATTCCCCTTAAATCCAAACTAACATCTTTAAACAGATGCAATTTATCAGCTTTCAGTAATGTAACCTACCTAAGACTATGAATTATTGTCTTTCTGCTTGGAAGACATACTGCTATCTGTGCCATATTGAAAATTATATGTTAATCGTTGCCCTTGAATTATTTGTTTGCATATCTTTCTTTAAAGTTAGACCATGTAGTTTACTTAACCCTTTATTATATCACCAGTGCTTATCATAATGAAGTGCATAAAAATGTTTGCCAAATTATAAACACATTTACTTATTCACTGATGTGTTTGCCCAGGTAGACTTTCTTACTTTGAAAACAAAATACTGGACAGCCACCACGATTATTACAATCTGTTTGGCTATGACAGTTCTCAAGAAAAATGAGTACACTGACATTCTGGTTTATTAATCAGCCTCTCATGAGATAAGTTAAAATGCCTAAGTTCTGTGAAACCTGAATTCTCTGGGTAGGCTTACAGTTTTTGAGTCTGAGAAAAAAGAATAACACCTCTCTACCAGCCCCTAGACTGGACTTACGGGGCTCAAAATGAGAGAACAGAACAGTGTATCATTCTTTCTTCCTCTGATCCCTAACAATGCACATATTTTGGCAATTTGCCTTTGGCATTAGAAGGTTGTATCTGTGTGTTATCATGAAGCCACTCCTGTGGCTACTTTCTTGCAAAATGTAATTGTATTCTGGAACAAGCCATGAGCATTGAGACGCTAGGTCCTAAAATATTTTATGCTAATTTCTTCTAATTGAAAAATAGTATTATTAAAGTCAGATCAGATGATAGTTTGACCCTAAGGTAGCCTGACAATTGATTATTCACTTCTTTGTCATTTCATGTCATTCAAAACAGAGTTAAGTATGTACATTGGCTGTATACTGTCCTTGAACTGTAGCACTGCCCAACATATGAAATATAGTATATTACTGTACAATCAAAAACTTATTTTGTGGCTAAAGGAGATGAATTAACAAAACATTATTTTTCTGTAGCTGAGACACAAAAGAGACCTAGGTTTACTGTTTTAGGACTTTAGGGGGAAAGGCATAATATGCCAGAAAGGACTATCACCTGCAGTTACATTCAGAAACACATTGTTTTAATTCATGTTCAGGCAAACCTTAACATATCAGAGTAGTGATGATAATAACAACCATTATACTATCAACAATGGCAATACTTATGCCTGGTACAAGTGCTCTGCACTTTCGAAGTGGACAGGGAGCTAGGACGTGCAAAGTGGGACAATGCTATTATCATTACAGTTTTCCTAAGGTTTATTCTTGGAGAAACATGAAACACACATCACAGACCCACCATAACCTACATGCTCTTGGGATTTAGGCCCAAGTATACCCGAGGTGAAACATTTATTCATGAATTCATTTCTAATTTCCATTCTATCTGCGTATCTTTGTACTGTCTGGGGTGGGAATGTATAATTTAAATGTGTGCCTGCTGCCTTTTAAAATTCCCATCACTCTGACCATTTAGATTGTTTTCTTTCTTTCCTTTTCCTTTTCCTCTCCTTTCCTTTCCTCTTTCCTTTCTTCTGGTTAAGATGAGGGCTCTTTATATTGCCTAGGCTGGTCTCAAACTCCTGGGCTCAAGTGATCCTCCCAACTTAGCCTCTCAAAGTGCTGCGATTAGAAGCGTGAGCCACCACACCCAGCTTGAGTTGTGTTTCTTGATATGTCCTTTCTCCTCCAGACTATTCTTGGATGTTGATCTCTCGTTCCTTGAAACTGACCACATGCCACCTCTCACTCAGGTCTGGAACTTGCTCATACATATGAGATACTGATTGTGCCCCTTTCCCCTGCAGTTGAGAGAAGAAAAGGGGTCAGAGGAAGTTGGAAGGTGCTTCTTGAAATTTTATAATCTTCACCATCATCTCCTAAATCTCCCCAAACCCTGAAGCCGAATCAGAAAGAGAAATCATAAAGAAATGAATACACTCAGCAGCAGTTCCACTATTTACATTTGGAAAATATTCCATGGCTGAGCTTATGCATTATGCATTTGGAGCACGGGATAGTAAGAGTACCTTTGTTTTACACGCTGCGTAATAGAGCACTTGGAAAACTATTCTAGGTTTGTCCATCGCTCAAGCCAGTGGCCTTCACATACATGTAATACGTTGCCAACTCACAAGGTGGCATAAGATTTTTCACTAGATCTGTTGCACTGTAGGTAACCTATTATGACCGTGAGTGTAGGCATAAGATTGAAACTAGGTAATGTTTCATGTGAACTAACGTGAACTAATTTCTTTTTTTTTTTTTTTTTTTTTTTTTTTTAAGATGCAGTCTTGCTCTGTCGCCCAGGCTGGAGTGCAGTGGCATGATCTCAGCTTACTGCAAGCTCCACCTCCTGGGTTCACGCCATTCTCCTGCCTCAGCCTCCCGAGTAGCTGGGGCCACAGGTGCCTGCCAGCATGCCTGGCTAATTTTTTTGTGTTTTTAGTGGAGATGGGGTTTCACCGTGTTAGCCAGGATGGTCTCAATCTCCTGACCTCGTGATCCGCCCGCCTCGGCCTCCCAAAATGCTGGGATTCCAGGTGTGAGCCACAGCGCCCGGCCATGTGAACTAATTTTTAAGTCTCCCTGGTCTCCAGACTCCAAAGCTCTTGGTATACTTGCTACTTCTTATCTCAGCATAATGCACAGACCTATTGCCCGCAAACCTTCTACTTCTGTTAGTTATCATGTCATTGATTTCAGATGAAGGTTAGGAAGAAAACTAGCTGGGTAACATAGCTTAGGTCACCCTTAATATGTCAATTTACTTACCATGAACAATATAATTTACAGCAACCATGGCAAAAATATTGTTTCTGGTATAAATACTTTCCACTTTTTTTTCAATTTCCAATTTGCTCTGAAAGTCAATTTATTGAATTAACTGTCCCAGAAATAAGTACATTATAAAAAGAACATATTGAGGCCGGGCACGGTGGCTCATGCCTATAATCCCAGCACTTTGGGAGGCCGAGGCAGGCGGATCAAGAGGTCAGGAGATCAAGACCATCCTGGCTAACACGGTGAAACCCCATCTCTACTAAAAAATATTTAAAAATTAGCCGGGCGTGGTGGCAGGCGCCTGTACTCCCAGCTACTCGGGAGGCTGAGGCAGAAGAATGGCGTAAACTCAGGAGGCAGAGCTTGCAGGGAGCCCAGATGGTGCCACTACACTCCAGCCTAGGCGACAGAGCGAGACCCCGTCTCAAAAACAAACAAACAAACAAACAAACAAAAAAACAAACAAACAAAAAAACAAACAAACAAAAAGGATAACCCCATGAATTAAAAGCTTGACAAATTCCAGGCAAAAAATAAGTAAAACATGAAAACTTCTGGCAGTGGGAAGGGTTGAGGTATAGACAGGACAGGTCATCCTGGCCTGAGAATGTGGCCCCGGGGTCAGCTTCTGAGAGCAGCTCCTGGCACTTCAACTTCTTTTTCTCCTACATATAGGGCCCCAGATTATCGGAAAGGCCTACTTTTCCCCCATATTGAGGAGGGGCTGACAAGGCAGCATGGGGCAAAATGGTGAGAGCAAAGCTGTTTGTAGTATGCTCAGGTCTGTTGTGCACTGGTTATTTTTCAGTCTTGGGGTCAATTCACGGAATCTGCATTTTTGTTCTGTAGCCCACCACTGCCATGCTAGACCCTTCAGGTCCCCCTGAATGTGTTTCCGCAGCTGTCACGATCCATGAAAGTCCTTCTGGAGAGAATATTTTTTGAATGATCACATTATAGTCCTAATTGAAGCTGAGTAGTTTATGGTCCTCTGAAGCTGACAGTGAAACATGGCATTCTCTGAGCCTGTGTCCCTTATCAGAGCCACTTAAAGTAACAACATCCTACAAAAGGCCCTCTGGGTCTCTGAAGGTACAGAGCCCTCATTACTCCTACATTAGGGAAAGCTTTAGACCACTTCTGGGAATGCAAATGAATGAAACCCCATGTGACAGCTGTAATAAAAGGCTCCTGTCTTTTTGCAAAGCATTCAAATGCCATCTGGCAATTTCGTTGACGTCAGCAGGCACAGAAAAACAACTGCCCCTACCGCCTTCTTCATGGTTCTCTTCCACCTCCAATTTTGCTCTCCCCTCCCCAGCAGAAAGCTCCAACATTTAGTTATGGAGAAGGAAAGGAGCAAAGTAGCCTTTAAAAAAGATTTTCTCTATTTTTTATCTGCTTCATTTTAAGAAACAGCTTTAGCATGTGAGCTGCAGTGGTATTTGGCCCCAGCTTTCGAATTCCAGTTAGAGGTTGTATAGATCATCACATTAAAAAGCAACTTTAAAGCCTTTTTCTATCTGTATGTCAGGACTTGAAGCACATTTATTGTGAAAGTAGAGGTGTTAAAGAAAACTATTAATCTAACTTCTGATGTAACACATTCTCACTTTGATCACTGTAAATAAACACCTAGTGTTAAAATGCTGGGAACAGGTCTGCTGCTCTAGGCCGAATCCATTGGCTTAAGAACTTACACACCATAGGTACTTCTTTCAACCATTCACTAGAAGCTTAGATGTACATTTATATATTTTCCGAAGTTGAAATCAGATGATATACCTATTAAGCTATTTTGCTTTAGATATGTTCCATAAAAAATATATTTGTCTGAATCACTGAACAAAAGACAAACGGGTCAACTGAATGTTTGTACTCTCTGTCAAAGAAATAGTAAAATTCTAGGAGAAACACTATGAAACACAAATCTTTTCCAGAAGTCCTAATTAAAAAAAAAATTCATCCCAATATTTGTACATGGTATAGAAGAGCCTAGTAATTTTATTTATTTATTATTTAATTTTTGAGGTGGAGTCTTGCTCTGTCACCCAGGCTGGAGTGCAGTGGTGTGATGTCAGCTCACTGCAACCTCTGCCTCCCGCATTCAAGCGATTCTTCTGCCTCAGCCTCCTGAGTAGCTGGGATTACAGGCACGCAACCATCTCGCCTGGCTAATTTTTGTATTTTTAGTAAAGATGGGGTTTCACCATGTTGGTCAGGCTGGTCTCGAACTCCTGACCTCATGATCCACCCACCTCGACCTCCTAAAGTGTTGGGATTACAGGTGTGAGCCACTGTGCCCAGCAGAGCCTACTAATTTTAAGTTATTTATTGCCTACTGTCACTTTTTTCTTTAAAGGGAAAAGATAAATACAATACCTAGCCTGTTCCTGCAAATGAGCAAATACCATTAACAGCAAAGAGTAAAATGGCCTCATTAAAAGCCAACCAAATGGACTACTCCTGAAGGTAAAAAAATACATATCTGAATGAGATTCTATATATTACTGATCCTTGCTACTTAGTCCACTATCGGTGCAAAAGATTTTTGAGAAACAATATTATGTATCAAATTAAAGATTAGTCTAAGTAGTAAGTACTAAGCAATCTTGGAATTGCTTAGTTACATTGCTGTAGACCTAAGCCTTCATCTTTCCTAAATTTTGCTTTTTCACTTTTTGTTTAAAAAAAGTTAAACATTCTAATATTAACAATAACCTTTAAAACCATTATTTTCCAATTATAATTCCTCACAAATTTCACATAGCTCTGAGTTCCTCAAGTTAAACAAAGTTTTAGTAGATCGGAGCCATCTTCATACAGAATCTAAGTTTTTCGTGAAAATTCATTCATCCTATAAGTTAGAGAAGTGATTTTAAAGTACATATATGACTATGTCACTTTAAGACTAAATCTTTTTTAAGAGCTCCCTTTTATCTAATAAACTTTTAATCCTACTCCAACTTACATGAGGAATATGACACAGTCCCAGTAGGAGAAATAGCTAAGGTAGTAAAGGGCACGTGAGAGGTTTGGCGGAGGTCAGAAGAAATAATAAGAGTGTTGTATAATTTGAAAGTTTGCTCAGACTAACTTTAAAGGGGAGGGTGTCATATCTAAACCCAGACCCTCTATGACTTAACTCTCCTTTCCCAATCATTTCCATCTCAACTCATGCCATTCTCTCTTCTTAGGAAATCTTTGTGGTTTCTTCTTAACAGATTGTTTCTTGCCTTTTTGCTCTTGGAACATGTTCCCTTTACACAGAAGACACACCCCCTTGTGCACTGGTTTAGTCCCACCCTTAAAGGTTTACTCCAGCTATTACCCTCCTCCAGGAGGCCTTTGCTAACCTGTTTTGCTTTGCAAATGCCCAGTACACTTGTCCTCATTTTAAATTCTACATTTGATTGTGCATATCCATGCTCCCATAAAACCATAAACTCCATCAAACAGTATCATTCACCTTTGTATCCGCAGTGTCTAGCATAGTATTGAGTGTTCGGTATATGTCTGTGGAAGAAAGGAAAGAAGAAAAGGCAAGGCAAGCACAGTGAAGACACAGAAAGGAAAAGGTATGAACCAAAGTCAAAACTGAAATATCATTACTAAAGAAAGCAAAAGAGTGAAAAATAAAAAATAAAAAATAAAGCACTCAAAAGATAACTTAAGGCTGAAGGAGAACAATGAGAATTTATTGAACATATACTATTTGTCTAGTAGCATGCTAGACATTTTCACAAATTATCTCATTTAATAATGAACAAAAGCTTGATAAGTGAGATTGTTATTACCATTTACATTTGGAGATTCAGACTCACAGAGGTTTTGTTACTTACTAAAGGTCTCTCAGTTGGCAAATGGTGAGGACAGAATGAAACACAGGTCTGTTGACACTCTAGCATTACATGATATTCAATAACTTACATTGTTTTGGTTAAAGCAGAACATGAGAATGGGAAGAGAAGGCAAGAAAATGAATAACCTATTGTTGAAACTGAGTGAATCTTGAAAATTCCAAGAATAAATGCTTAGGGCAGAGACAAAAACTCAACAAAGTACGTTTGGAAAATACCAACTCTGGGCTAAGCCTAAACTATGCTTCAATTACAGGACTTCATCTGGATCTCTAACAACTCCCTGGAACAAAAGGTCATTAGTAGCTGCTGATTTAGAGGCAATGTCTTCTCTGAACGTATAAACTAAGCAAGTTTTCCAAAAACACCTGTCACTTGGCAACTACTGTTTTTTATGAGCTGTGCACGGCTTAGGGATAGAAAATGAGAAATCCTCCGACATAATCAGGCAGAGGAAAATGTCAAATTAGCAACTAGAGAAAGAAAACGATTGAGGTACTATTAGTAGATTTGTACTTTTAAGCTTTTATTAATGAGCAAAGAAGGTCTAACGTATTTTCTATAGTGAAACAAAGAAGTGAAAAATGTTCTGAGTGCCTTGCATAATCATAACTACCTTTAAGTGAAACTTATTTTTCTTTTAATAACAGAGGAATCAAGAGAACAGAGAGTAAAACTGCCCGGAAAACAGGTAGCTTGCTTTAAGGGGAAGGAAAGCAAGGACATAAAAAAAATGAAAATTGCCAGAAAAGGAAGACATTCAGAATATTAATGGCACACTTGAGATGGATACCTTTTACAGAACAGGCCTTATCTTGCCTAAGAACGAGTCTGAGCTTGGGTCAAAATAAAACATCTCAAATTCATAGCCATATTCTTCTGAGTTATTCCTAAAGATTGTAATGTAATAAAGGGACAATAGAAGTTATTCAGCAGTCTTATAGTCAATTTTTTTAAAATAAAATATTTTAATCAATAATCTGGCATTCTGCATTAAATTAAAAGTACAGGTTGCCAACCCCCAAGGAAAAATCAATGCGTATAAATCCTGTCCTGGTAAAAAGGAGGTTCTGATATTTGGGGAAAATGCTACTAAACTTTATAAATAGAAACATTCTGGAGATATGAGACTTACACAGCATAACATTCATTTAATGTTCTACATATCTCTGAACCACAGTTTGAGATTCTGAGAGGTGTCATGTACTGCTTGTTGGAATGCCCTGGGCTATTGATCACAATCTGTAATTTTCTGACAAACCTATTATGTATTTTTGAGTTGACAAAGTTTCATCTCACTCATTTGTAATTTTCTAATGAACTAATATTTCAGACTTTAATTTTCTAGGTTACCTCACAAAACGAATTTCTGGACCTGCAAAATCAAGGATTATGTCTTTGACAAGAGACACTTCCTAGGTGTCCCACCCTGCTCAAGAGCACAACCAGTCTTTCTCTGGATTCTCCTTTATTGAAAGCAAAAAGGAATTCACCTTTCACACAGTAGGTGCGTCTAGAACTTAAAGGTTGTGGTCATTAGATGGCTCTCTCTGAACCTGAGCCAAGACCTACCTTCACCAATCAGCATTAGTTCTGTCCTCATCAGTCAAACTCTTTGTACTTCCCAGTTTTCATAGAAATGGAACAGCTTTCCTGTTCTATAATAGAATTAACACATATTTCACATCACTTGTGATTTTTTTCCTACTATTTCTAGGCTATAAAAATGAAAGCAGGTACATTAGTTACTTAAAATAATTTTCATTGATCAATGAAAAAAAGCCAATTAGTAACAGTAAATTAAATAAAAATGAATATTTGTTGAGGGTTTATCTTATACCAGGGACCAGTCTATGCACTTTATATAGATTATTTCATTAGTCTTCTTATGATCCAGAAAAGTAGGTACTAATATTATGTGTATTTTACAGATTAGCTCATAGAGTTTAAGTAAGTTGCCCAAGGTCTCCCATCTAGTAAGTGATGGGGCCTGGATGTGATACCAGGCAGTCTGCAACTCTACAGCCTGTTGTGCTCTTAACCATTAGCTTCTACAAAGTACCATCTCATTACTGAAATCCAGTTTAAAGCTATTCTTATCAAAACCCTCTTATTCCTAATGAAATCACCAGTAGGAATTAAGATAGGGCAAATGAAACAACTCCTTGAAGTCAGCATAGAAATCACTGGGAAGATTATATAGTTAAACTTCATGACCTCCTAATTCCAAACTCTTTATTCACTGAAACTACAGACATTGTGAGATATTTTAAATGATTTAAAAAATAAAGTTTTTAAAATAAAATTGAATTTTTATTAGATTTTGGTGCACCCATCACCAGAGCAGTGTATACTGTACCCAATGTGTAGTTTTTTATTTATATTCAAAAACTTACTCTATGAATGAGGCAAAGTAGAGGGGAGTATTTCAGAACCTGAGTTCTGAGGGAAAACAAACCAGCTAACCAGGTTTCTGGGCAGGGGCTTGACTGAACTGAGTAGAATTTGAGTAGAAAGCCAGACATCAGACAATTGGGGGAAGGGAAAAAGTGAAGGATAAGGGAATCAGTCTGTAATTTTTAAATTGTTCCTTGGAATTCAAGAGTTCGTTTGAGGGGTAGTTTTTCAAGAACAGTTAAGTTTCAGTGATTTCTAAAATTAACTATTTTTCCCTCTGCATATTAAGATTGTGGGAGAATGCTATTTCTATATGTATTTCCCTTTATTCTTTCACCTCTATACTCCATCATAAATTGACTCCACCAGTGCACTTGTTTTTGAGTGCAATCAAGAATCACATTAAAAATAAATGTTCCCATTTACAAATAGACAAAACCAAACACAAAAATGAAAAAAAGTCTATGGTCTCAAAACATATTCCTATAAATATCAATATCTGTAGTTGCAATAAATATGGTTTCAGAGTCTAGCTTGCAACATGGATCAATGATGACAAACCATTCTAAGTTTAATTATCTACTATATAAGCGTATATATATTTATCACTATAATTTTATTACAATATTCCGTAATATTTTAAAATATAATTATTAATCACGCAGCATGTGTTATTTCCATCAAAATAATTTTGTATCCTCCCAGCATCTTGGAAGGCTGAGGCGGGCAGGCCACTTGAGGTCAGGAGTTCGAGGCCAGCCTGACCAAAATGGTGAAACTCCATCTCTACAAAAAAATACAAAAAACATAGTCAGGCATGGTGGTGCATGCCTGTATTCCCAGCTACTTGGGGCTGAGGTGGGAGAATACTTGAACCCTGGAGGCAGAGGTTGCAGTGAGCCAAGATCATGCCACTGCACTCCAGCCAGGGTGACAGAGTGAGACCCAGTCTCAATAATAACAATGATAATAATAATTTCATATTCATTTTTAAAGTGATTAACCACAAAAGGATATTTCCTTAGTTCTTAATTTGGAGACAAATGTCTTTTTATTAGAAGTTCTTTTTAGAGGAATCTGAATCAGAAAACAAAAACTTGCTAAGAGTTTGGAAAATTAAAAAAAAATCCCAACCTAAATAACACAATACATATTTTAGAACGTAGAATTAAATCTTTGAAAGGAGCTTCTTTTCATTATACTGGTAGTCAATGAAGCTATGCCCAATTTTATAATTCTGGTGTTCCACAGTTTCTCTATAGATTTTACATTTAGAAATCTATGTACATGTACATACTACCTGCTCAATTTCAAACAAAGAAAAAGTTGCAAAGTCTATAATGTTGAAAATACATCTATGGATGTATTCAACTGGTTTACAACAAATTCTAACATGAGAAAAAAAGTAAATGGTGAGGTGGTAGTAGACATTTGGTTCTAAGCTGTGAAGCATGTTCTCTGTCTTAGTTCCTTACAACTTTCTCATACCACTACCTGAATCAATATTACTTAGTCATGTGCTGCTTGATGACCCTTTAGCAAAACAAAACAAAACCAAAACCAAAATCTATTATTTTACCACAAAGTTATGAAAATCTGAGAATTTGGGGCAATAAGCATTCTGTTTGGCATTAAGTTTTTACCCGCTATTCTAGTTAAATTTAATACATTCATCATATTAAACTATATAAACCATTTCTGGTTTGCCTTTGTTCTGTTAATGATTAAGTCCAATGTTCTGAGTGCTTTTCATAATTTTAAAAGAAAATTTAGAAAGAACTGTCTTCTGCTATTTTTTTCCTCAAACCCAAATTAGTTCATTGTAAGAAAGGTTGTTTGAAAATCTCAGTAATTAAACAAACCTAGAGCCTATAATTTTCTTGATAGTGAAACCCTCTATTTGCTTCTGAAAGCAGGCGGAGGACATGTCATTCTTCCATTTACTATTCATATTTCACCACTATCTTTTATGTGCTACAGTAGTTTTGAAAATGCCAGATTCAAGAGGTTAATTTATACCATTAGCTGTCACTTTTAGGAAACGCTTGCATATTTGCGTGTTTGTTAGGAAAGCAACATGCGAGTGTGCAGAGGGGGTAAAGGAGCATTACTTTAATACTAGGCTGTACATTTATTCCTCTGACTTAGCACACATTATTGCTCTTGATGTCACAAAAAATAAATAGCAAAATATAATTTGTAGCAATTTTCCTAGCCCCATGATCAATAGAAAGAGAAACAGAAAAGAATCAGAAAGCCTTTGCTTGTCAAAATGCACACTAGTTCATTGATTGCTATGATCACAGTCCTAATTTGACTAAATGCTTTTGGACCTGAGAATATTTTTAATATTACCAGTGTGGTTATGACTTGAATTTTGAAATAGCCTTTTCTTCTCTTCCACCCCAAACAACTTTTATTTATCCTTTAAAGCCACCAGTTTATATGAAATTATCCCTGAAGGCTTCAGTCTATACAGATTTTTCTCCTCTTCAACTTCCATCTACTGTAGTCAACAGTAGACCATTAAAATGTCTTCCTAATTTTTGTGTGCCTTATTATTTTTTAATCCAAGTTGTAAGTTTTGAGGTAAGGAGCCATGTCTTTTGAACCCTGCAGGAATTACCCAGCAAATCTTTCTTCCCTCCTCACAATTCTCTACCCCCAAGTCATGAGATTATTTAAACTGGCACAGAATCCCCTAAGAGGTGGCTTGTTACATGATTAATCTATCATGGGCAAGGTGGATTTAATTTAATTAAAGAAATACTTCTCTGATGCTAACTATACAATTTTAATTGATTATAGTTTATGTTTATGTTTGTTTTTATATTTACCAAATTTTGATCTAACGTGCATGGTCTCACTTGTACATCCCAAATACTAGGTTTTTTTCCTAAAGTTTTTTGTAATTTTCTTTGTGAATTAATCAAATCTTGACCAGCCTTTCAGTTGGTACTTTTCTTTCTGTGAGAGTACATTCCCACTCTAATTTCTATAATACATGGCTCTTCAATTGTTTTCTCTGCAGTCTCTTAGATTTTTCTCAATCCCTTTGATTGAGCCTAAGAACCTTTGATTTTTACCAAAGCATTACCTAATGTGCAACTCTGAATCATTGTACATACTGCTGATTGCAGAGTAGAAAGTTATTCAGAACTGGTACCCAGAGTGGGCTGTTGCTGTAAAGTATCCCAACTACATGAGGCAATAGGGGAGGGGCCTGAGAGCTGGTGCTGAGGAACCTGGCATTAGTGGCTGGAAAGAGGTGGTCTATGTGACACAGAGAAGGAGCATATGGTAACACTGCTGTCTGCAATATTTCGGAGGTAGATGAAGGACCTAATGGACTTGTAGCTCTACCAGAGAGAATGGACAACAGGATGTAAGTATCATTTATTGGTTACTGTGATCTGTATTTGACAAGGTATAAGAGACAAATGAGCTCAGAAAAGACTAGATTTGTTTGCAAGGATAAAAAAAAAGGGAATAGAAAGGTCCAAGAACACGGAAAAGGCAACTGCTTTCCCTTCTTAAATAGCAGAAGAACTGGGAAGGGCACTGAGCTAAAAATGCATATTTCAACTCAGCCTCAGTAAGGGTTAAACAAGATGTGGTCACCACACCCATTATAAATCCTCTGAATGGATTAAAGTGTTTAAGAGCAAAATCAAATTAAGGTTATAGGACTCAATATATCTTTTCAGTTGGATAGAATAACTCAAGGAAAAGAGACTAAAAATTCTTTTCTCATGGAAAATCTTCTAGGGTTTCCCAACAAAGCCTGACAGTCTGAAATTATCATCACCTAAATTGGGAGTGAGAAGCACAACACCTAAAGGACACAGAAATACAGCAAATCTTAAAAGTACATCCGAGAAAAAAAATAAAACTGATGGTGCAGTTATTAGCATACAAAACTGTACTGAATTAATTTTAAAAGGAGCTATGGTTTTGAGAGTATTATACTATGAAAAGAACACTATTCAGTACCTAACACAACTCTTAAACTCCTAAAGACTTACATATAGGAAGTGATCAAATGAAACTGCAAAGCCCCCAGGACGGCATCCTTTCCAATGCTCACTTTATAGGTGATCATAGAAGATAATCAGATCAGGGAGACCAGGGAGAGTGGGACCAGGGGATCAGAGAACGATAGACAGAGGCTTTCTCCCAGGAAGCAGAACCAGATCTAACAATAATAATTTAAAAATGTATCTAGCCCTAGGATAAGGGACTTTCAAATAGCCTCCCAGTAAGATTTTGGAATTGCTTCAGGTTAGTGATGGTGTGTGGGTTCTTTTCTTCTCTTTCAAATGATCGTGCTTATTGTGATGATCCTATTTTCCACCTGCGCATTAGTGAGTACTACGTGTGTGTGTGTGTGTGTGTGTATGTATTAGTTGTATTACTCCAGAACGTGACACTTAACTGCCAAAGCCATACCCAATAGAATTCTCCTTCCTTCTGCCACGGTGATTAATAATGTCTTAGGCGGTGGCTGCCCCACCATCTCTGTCTCAGAGTGACGACGATACAGAACAGAGCCCTAGCCAAAGTATGGAGCAACAAATCAACCTCACTGTTTTGAGAACTGGGGTCTGTTTAATACTGCAGTACCACCTTGTCTATCCTGACACGGTCCTTGAATTGAAAATAAAGATCATAAAGAATATAGCTTATTATGAAGGCTTCTCTGGGGAGCATATTAGACTAACTCCTGCCTTGTACTGTCTTGGAATAGTGTGAAACTCCTAGAGACAAAGTGAAACCTAATGCATAAGTAATCTTTAAGAATTTCTTCCGACTTCATTGACCCTAACCTATCCAGTTTCTCCCTGGAACATGTAACGAAATGAGTGGAATTCTCACAGGACTGCCCCTCTCCCACTCTGGTAAATTTTTCAAACCTACGTTTGTTACTAGCTTGTTTCCGAATTCACACCTCTACCTCCTTCCCATCTTTTGAAAACTACTACTTCAATTGTCTTTATATTTTCAACAGCTTTCTCTTAATTATACAAGAAAACAAATGCTTCTCCCCTGGCCCGTCCCGTGTTTGGTAAATAAAATGACTGCACATTTCCTGTATGTGTTAAATTCCATTTCTGTGCCACAGAACACAACCACAAAATAAAAGAAGAAGAGACAGTAGATGTAATCCAAGCTAGATTCATTCTTTTTTAAAATTAACAAAACTGGAACATAAAGATGTTATTTGACTAGTTCAACATAATGAACATAAAGAGATTATTTGACTGGTCCAAGATTACCCAGCTCATTTGGGGCTAAGCCAGCTGGAATCTGAGTTCAGGTCTCCTGGTTTCCAGTCTTGTTCAAATTATACAAAAACACACATTAAACTGAATATGCGGTTCAGTTTAATGTGTGTTGATATTATTGACAGTTCAATAACACTGTGAGGAGAGGGGCATTAAATGTAGCAAACCTTCTTTACTTAAAATCCTTTGATTGTTCTTTATTATCTACTGGGTGAATTCCCAGGTCCTTAGCAGGGCAAACAAGGTATGTATCAGTGATTCCTACCTAACCCACCATTTCATCATATTTCAACACTCTTGACCCACATGGACTGCGTGCTCTAGAATGCTGTTCTTGGCCATGCTCACCTAGTCACTGGGTGCCCAAAGCACCACTGTTTCACACCTACTCATGTAACTTGGCTCTAGCCAGCTCTTTAAAATTAGAAAACTCTTCTGTAATTCCTTGTTCGGGGGTGGGGGTGGTTCATGTATAATCTGAGTAGTCTTTATTCCAGTTTCTACTTGTTACCATGGGAAGATTTAATATTTTCCCCCTCTAAAGTACTTCTAATACAGTGGTATTGCATTTGCTGCACCTGTGATGTATTGGAGGGTGCTAACTCCTCAATCTCTTCATTGTATTTGGGGGACCTCACCTGGTTTAGTTTAAAAAAAAAAAACTTCATGTTTCCAACTTATCCTTTTATTTCTTTGTATAATTCCATGTTACTCTCTAGGTTGCTGAATCTTGTACTCTGTCAACTGGACACATTCCATTTAAAAAACGAGAAGCCAATCTGAGCCCATAATGGCACATGGCTAAGGGAAGATAAATAACATTCTCATTATCAATATATTTTCTGTAACTGACAAGAAGATTGTTCTACTTGACAAATTATATTTCCGTGAATATCCATAAATTGAGCACACTTAAAATGAAAACTGTCTAACTTCATTTCCACCAGTGAATGCTTAATGCTGAAAGTCAGTTTCTCTTTTCTGTTTATTGCTAGTAGTGGATATAGTCCTTTCACATCATGTAAGACCAAGGCAATTCTTATTTCATTTTCCAGATATCTTAATTCTTCTGCCAAACTACTCATCCCTCTGTTTTTAATTAGTTGTATATAGTACTGTCTTTATTTCAGGATGTTCACATCTCTATTTTAGTCAATTTTGCTATTTCCTGCCAATCTAACATTCAATAGATAATATAAAAATTGTAACATATGAAATAGTACTCATACTTCAATTAATACTTGAGACTAATCTTGTTTCCAAATTCCTTGCTTTGGAAAGGTAAGATAATATTTTACTCCAAAACCATATTTAGAAAACTTAAAGACTGGTAATGCTAAAATTTAAGCAATTCTCTCAATAATATTCATTTTATAGATTAGTATAATAAAAATGCAAATTAATAATTCTACATTTAAAAATAACTAAAAGAGTATAATTGGATTATTTTTAACACAAAGGATAAATGCTTGAGGGGATGGATACCTCATTTTCCATAATGTGCCTGTTAGAATTGCATACCTATAGCAAAATCTTTCATGTACCCTATAAATATATACACTTACTATGCGCCCACAAAAATTAATCAATTTTTTAAAAAGTTCAAATTAAGATATAGCAATAGGTTTTAGGTGTAAGTTCTTTGTGTACATATACAAATATTGACCAAATTTCTTAGTTGTTTTGCATTGGGTTTTGTGCTACATTTTTTTTAAAAAGACCCTTATTTCAATCAGGTGTATAAGAAACTAAAAATTATCAGATTAGAATTTGTAACTTGAGCTCATTTATCAGATTAAATCAAGAACTTTGAGCTTAAAAAAAATAGGAGGATGAAAGAACAGCCTCTCAGTGAAAATTTATAAACAGCTAAAATTCACAGGACCTTGTGACCTAACTCAGAATGAAGTAGAACTCTTTTTCACTTGGATGAAAGTCTGTAGATGATCCCAAACAATCTTAGAGAGTAACATGTGTTACCTATTAAATTATGTGTTAATAGGTTAGATTCCCAAATGTTCCCTGTATTGTAACCAGTAGATAGCTGATGACTTTTGAAGTTACCTAATCAGCTAATACACAAATTGTACATCAAAACCAAGCTGCAAGGCAAATTTATCTTAGAGTTAAAATTTATTTTTCTGTAATTGTTTATTTAATCAGAGCTTTATTTTTCCCTCCTAATTTTAGTCAGAACTTTTTCTTACAGCTTAATCTTAATTGATTTTATAGCTTAATTTCAAATACTATATTAGCCATAATGAAAGAGTTAAATAAGATAAATTAGGTAAGCTGAAATTTACTTAAGTAACATTTTGTTTGATGCCAACTAATAAGAATGTCGATTAAAAAGTAAATCCAATTTTAGTAACAACAACTTTGTCTTAATTTCTTTCATAAAATATAAGATATAGGACATCAAAATTACTATTCCCACTGAAAATTCCTAAGGAATACTTTGTGGATAATATTATATTCCTCCTCATGAATTACTTGAAAAACAGGCATTCCAACTTAGACAAATAATTTGTCTTACTCACGTAGTCAAAGTTAACTCAATAAATAGTATGTCCAATGGCATTTATAGAAACTTGGGAGGAAGATATTTCCATTTGGGGGCTTGGTTTCGATGCCATCTCTAAAGTATGAACGAAAAATCTGTGTAATGGTGGGATCCTGCTAACAATCATTTTGGTAGAATAGATTATGAGGCAGTATAATCTCCCTTTACTGTAGGATGATATTGAGATATCTTGCCGTTTGTGGGAGAAAAAGATTAGAAGATGCTACATATCGCTATATTAGGGACAGTCAGACAAATGTGACCTTGTAAGTTGATCCTCCATGGTCCAAGGGCATCGTGTAAGTCATTTTCTGAAGGATCAGAGAAAAGAAGGCCTGGGCTCATCATGCTGAGCATACTTGTATAGCATGATATACAGGTGGAGCTGGTGGTGGTGGGAGCAAGATGATGATGTTGATGGTGATGGTGATGATAATGATAATGATGAAAGCTATCATCTAAATAAGAGTGTTTATTCCACATACTTTTTAATTTAATGTCTTCCAACGTATTGTATCCACAGAACAAACTTTCAAAGTAGATACTGACTCACTTTCTAGATGAAAAAGCATTACTTCCAAAGGTTAAATATCTAATTAAGGTCACGTATACATTCAGTGGTGGACTTGGAATTTTTATTATTTCAAAGATCATTCTCTTCACCACTGTACCAGGCTGTCTTTGATTTCAGTTAACGTGAAGTCCTGCAGGACTATACTTTAAAATGTGCAATTTCATGAAATTCCAGAAAAACTTAATTATAACTTTTTGCTTTCACAGATGTGCAGCTTTAAGAAGACCAGGTATAGTAAATTTTACCCCCATGGACCTCGTGCTGGTTAAATGAGAGGTTATATCACTTTTAGAAGTCTTCCAAAGTTCATATTCAGAGGTAATTTCTACTCCAAATAAACTAACTTACTTAACAGACCCGCTGCAAATGTGGTGAAGTAGAAAGCTTAAAGAGCTATATAGGTTTGGCATGGAATTTCTTCATGTACTGGACATAATAAATCTAATTTACATAAGGCAGGCTTAGAAGCAGAAAATGCAGGGCTATATTTCTGTGGGCTGAAATCTCCATTTTTTCTTTTTGTCAGAAAAGCAATTCTGAAATGTTTTTGTTTTCCTGCACATTTACAAGACTGTTTGGAAAACCCACTACTCGAAGATTGACCTTGTAGTTATTTAAATTTCTGAGACTCAATTTATAATCTCTATCACAATATAGGGATTATGTTTCTAATTAAAATTCAGGTTTAGCAAATAATTAAATAAAAATGAATTTATTTTAAATGATCATAATTAGCATCAGTATAAAAAAACTGAATTTTGACCTTATATGGCAAAGTGTTTGGATATCTTCATGATAAATCACATCTTAAATATATGTTGGGGAAGGGAATATAGCACAGAAGAGACGAAAGTGGCTTTTTCAAATTAGAACAGTCTTACCTCTTGCGTTTGTCCTGCATTTGAAAACAGTCTTGCATCTTAGTCTTGCATTTGAACACAGTCTTACCTCTTTCTAGCTCAGTGACTTCGGCAAGTCATAACAACTATTCAAGTCTGTCTCTTCATAGGTAAAGGTATAATAATAATATCTAGAATTCTAGAATACGAGCTTCATGAGAACAAAAAGTTCATCTGTCCTGTTTCCCATGGAACTGCTTCACCACCGCACTGTGCCTACACACAGGAGATGCCCCAAAACCTTAACTGAATAAATAAATTATCTATTCTCAGAAATTATTTTGTAGATTAAAATAAATTCTGTGAAAAAAGTACTTAGCACAATATATGGCAAAAATACATATTCAATTAATGTCGCTTTCTTTTTCCTTTAATTAATTCAAGGTATATTTTAAGTATTTTATTTTAAATCTTTTATGTGTTGTTACAGGAAGCAATGAAAAATTACTTATAAAATACAAAAAACTTACCATCAAAGTTAGTTTTTAAAAAGACACAAGTATCACCAGTTAAGCACTTCACTCTCAAATGAACCAACTCCCAAGTTTGGAAATTTCAGTGTGTTTAGAAATGTAGACTAGTCATTTGACTGGTAGTTACTGATGAATACCAATCAGTACAGTATGGGGGGAAGATATTATATATTGGCATTTCTGATTTGGTATTTCATACATTTACAAAAATAACTTATTCTAGGCAAAACATAAAATACATGCACGAACTTCAGAATTGGAGGGACCGTGGCAGTGAATAATCTTGTCCAAAGCACTAAAATCACTTGTATAATTTGCATATTTTATATTTAAATGACTTGTCTGCTCAACGAGTTATTCTTTGAACAGATGTTTAGTATTCCCTTCTACTGTGACGGGGTATTATATATTTTATTTTCCTTCATAAATTTTAGCATGAAACCTCAAAAATTCTAAATATGCTACTAATCCACGAGGAAAAGAGGAAAAAATGCAGAAGGATGGACATTGTCAATCTTTAGATAAAAGTAGATTTGGTGCTAGATAAGGATTATAAAGTTTCATGATACTTTAGTATTTTACTGAGATGGAAAGATCTGGTTTTCATTTGGGAGTTTAGTGAAGAGTTCTACGTTAATAAAATATTCTGTTTAACATTCTAAGATAGTTTTGTAACATCTTAAAAAATCATTCTAGAACTTTTACTGGGAAGTTTTTTGGTCCCAGGTCATATTTTTATAACTCATTAAAAATTAACTAAAAATACATTTAATAAATACACTGAGCCAGTTTATCATAAACTTGATTTGGATTACTTTCTGAATTTATTTTTAAAAGGCTTTCAACTGTCCTTCTCTAATATAATTTCTGTTGAAAATCATTATAGAACAAAAAGGTTATTCATACCTTTTCCCAGTAGAAGCTCCACGATTTGGAAAATATCGTCACCATGTATAATCAGTAATGAGATGTTTTTTAAAGTTCAGATTCTGTTAGACTGATTCTCATTTTTTTTAAAACATGCTTTCATGAATACTGATTGCAACTCCAGCTATCCTCCAATTAAAAGCAAGGCCACACCATAGTCAAATAGTGAAGTAGGTTAAATGAAAGTTCTGTGTGCTCAAATTTCCCATTTTATGCCCCACTCTCATTCATTGATTCAACATTTCCTGAACAACTTATGGGTGGCAATCACTATTGGAGAGTCAAATGAAGTACTACTTGGATACTAGAAGCTTTAGTCTAGTGGGAAATTTTGCAGAGTGTTCTAAGTTCTATGATAAATGCATTATGGATGTAAAATGTGTTACGAAAACAGTGCTTAGAGCTGGGACTCAAATAATGTTTCAGTTGTATTTAAGATTTATTAAAAGTTGAAACAGTGTACTTGTAAAGGCCCAGAGGAGTGAAATAACATGATGCCACCCAGAGTACAGGATATTTGATCTACTTTAGATAGAGAGGTAAGATACTGGTAGAAAAGCTAGGAGTCAGAAAATAACAGGCCTTGTTTTGTTTTCCTGAGAGTTAATCAGAATGTAGGATTCAAGTTTAGGCTTTGGAAGTAATTCTAAGTATAGAAGTAGATGTAAAGGGCTTAAAAGGATCATGTATGCAGTTGTGAGTGTCGTGCACTGCACAACTCCAGGGGGGTCATCATTCATGTACACTATAATGTAAATGGCTCTCCTTAGAGTTTACAATATTATTGCTGTGGTGCCAGAGGCTGTGAGAAGAGAGACCTGTATCAATCCTCAATGCTGTTTCCCTGTCTTTCAACACAGTACTCAGTACCCACATTTATTTTCCCTCATTTCCTCATCAAACATTATTCTCATTATCTTTCATTCATACTAATGAATATATGACTGAGATCAGTCTACAACATAAGCTCCCACAATTCATGGATGAACAAACATGAAGTAGTAAAGAAATTTAGCTCTAACTCTAGAATTTTAGGCAGAAGCAATACAAAGATTACTTTAAGTACCGAAATCCAATCATCATCCATACTGACACATTTAAGTTGATGCTATCATAACATGAACACTTGTCACATCACCTGGGAAACTTCTTAAAAGGAAGACTTCTCTAGTTTCATCTAAAACATTGTCCATCAGAACGTCTAATAAGTTCACTAGCTGATACTGAATGGATACTACTAGTCCATAGGAATGACTGCTTTAAAAACAGCTCCTCAAGGGGAGCTGACAATTCTAGTCTGTACAGAAGACAGCCTAGATCTGAGCTCAAGACTCATGGTTTGCCTAGATTTGGAAATTTCCATTAAATGAAGAGCATAGTTACAGGACTCTTCTCTGAGGTACACTGAGACACACAATAATTTAGGAGATTAAGATTTTCATATCTTGGTCTGTTCATGACTGTTCAGAAACAAAAAAATGAACGCTTACGAAGTTGGCTCATCTACTCTAACAGACACTTCTCTATGCACAATCATTTAACCTATTTCATATTTAGGAAAACCACTGCCTTATTTTATTTTTAAATCAATTTGAATGGCTAGAAATGTATTCCTTATATTTAAGCAAAATCTGACTGCTCTATGTTCTATTCACTTGTCCAAATATCACCCTACAGAATGACAAAGAGAAAAATTTCACTCCCTTTACACCTTTTTTTTTTTTTTTTTTTTTTTTTTTGAGACAGCGTCGCATTCTGTTGCCCAGGCTGGAGTGCAGTGGCATGATCTTGGTTCATTGCAACCTCCACCTCCTGGGTTCAAGAGATTCTCCTGCCTCAGCCTTCCAAGTAGCTGGGATTACAGGTATGCACCATCACATTCAGTTAATTTTTTGTATTTTTAGTAGAGATGGCATTTCACCATATTGGCCAAGCTGGTCTCAAATCACTGGCCTCAAGTGATCCACCCACGTGGCCTCCCAAAGCACTGGGATTATAGGCGTGAGCCACCGCGTTGATAACTTAAGAGAGCACAGTTTTTCTCCCTCTCTTGTTTTTCATCATAAGTTCTCTTTCATAAGCTAAACTTCCACCTCATCTGGGACACTGTTTCTAGACATATTGATTGTTTATGTGAGTGCATCAGCTTTTCAATATCCTTCTTGAAATTATGTACTCAGAACTGAATTCAACACTGCAGAGGTCATCTGGCCAGCGCAGAATTTATTGAATTAATTATTCTGTTCTGTATGCCATAAATACGTTAGTGAAGCCCAAAGTGGCACTTGCTGTTAGAAAAGCCATATGATATTGGGCTTGACGTCAATCCAAATTCTTAAATCTTACTTCTTGTTTCTTCATTTGCTTATGAACAAATATGCAGGTACTTTCCACACTGAAGTTTTATTAAAAACTTAAGTGCAAAATTTTATTTTCTCCTCTTGAATCTTCTTAGTTTAGTATTTTAACTGAAGGTTAATGAGAAAGCTTTCTAAATCTGTATTCTATCATTCATACATTAGCTACATATTCTTCTTTTTGATGTCAAAATGTAAATGTGCATTATGAGGGGCATATTAATTAATGATAAAAATATTAAATAGGGTAATGCCTTAATGGGTTTTACAATTCTTCTCTAATCCTGTGATTTTGTTCTGCAAAAGCTATTCTGCTGCGAACAGGACACTCCTTACAAGGTTATGAAAGAAGAGAGAGACATACTATTGTAACCCTAATTCCCTCATAAATAAATAAACTTTTAAAATAAAAATATATAGAACATCTTTATCTTTTAAACTCTTAAAGACATTATTTATATACAATGTACAGAAAGTATTTGTAGAAGACAGTGAAGCAATACATAATATCAGTTTTCCAATTTCATAGTTTATCTAAATGAAGCTGATATTAAGAAGTTAATCTGGTGACCATCATAGGGATGATTTTTTAAAACATGATTTCAAAAAGACTTTAAATGTGGTTACCAAAGTTAGCATATTTGGAAAAGAATAATGTTAATAAAATATCTTACTTTTTTTATATCTCCATAAAGATAATGATTTTATTTTTAATATAAGGCATGCTTATGACAACATTCATTCGTTTAGAACAACCCATTTATACACACATATTTATTAATGTGGTGGCTATATGCCAGCTTTTTCCAGGTGGTATTAAAATAGATATTACATGTATCCACATTTATCAATGTACTCAGCCTTTAAAAATTAAAATCAACCAATTTTGCTTGTCTCTTTGAAAATTAATCCTTTCCATTTCCTCTAATTCTTTTCCATGCTCTCTAAACTACTTCTTTATCCATATTCTCTAAATTCCCAAAAGGTCAAACATAGTAAAATAAATTTAATGAAGTATATATCTATTAATGGGAATAATGAATACATTATGAAAAAGTTTAATGAGATTATTTCTAAGCAGTCGTATAGCTATCAACAAAAATACTGCATCAAATACAGAAAATTTTAATATTCATTAAATCTACCTAGCTTTTGCACATTATTCACTATACTGTGCTGTATGTATGAAATGTTGTGTCACATGAAAAGAGAAACAGGTTCAACAATTTGATATCTAGTATAACAAATGACAGCCTCTCCTATGCTTCTAGCTATGCATATAATATGTATAACACTGTTCATTCCCAAAAATATTACTTCCAATGCTGTATCCACTGATTAAAAGTTCCACAACCACCAGTGCATAAAATGACGAACATAGAATGTCTTTTAAACATTTAGAAGCCATAGACGTTATTTATATCCCTATTTTTCCTAATTAATATTGGCAGAAATTCACTCCAGATAAAAATAGTTGATGTTTTAAATTAGTTAATAATGTCCATAAAGCACTTATAAAGGAACTTAACACTAAATGTTATGACTTTTATTAAAAGTAAATATTAATGCTTTTATTTTATGCTAATAGAATTTGTCAAGAAGAAATAACATCTACATAAGCATCTCTTATTCATGAATAAGTACAGAAACTAGATGAATTCTAATGCAATATCTCTATAAAGTTATGATGTTAGTGATGTACTTAAACCTATAATGCTATTTAAAGAAGATATTACCAGTATATCATTTCAAACTTGCACTGAATTACTAGCAATACTCATTGTAATAAGAAAAACGAACAAATACTTTTTAAGGAAATATCAGTTTGGTATGATTATTTATCATGTGAAGTTAAAATAATGCTTTTTTCCTCTCTTGTCTTTTTCCATAAACAAAAGCCACAGTGCCAAGACCAAAACATAAAAAACAGTAAAATTATATATTTTTCTTCTTTTTGAACAGAAATAGTAATGCCAAGTTCAGTTTGTTCCATTGATTTTAAGCCAAATAAATGGCAAAAAATAGTGAAAAGCCTGGTCATATCATGTGTCATAAGCTTCTATTAACGTCCTTATGTAAATTTCAGATCCCTAAGCTGCATGAGACAGAATCACTCCTGAGCCCAAAAGTTCCATGTGATAAGAGAAAAAAAGAAAAGAAAAAAGGGAGGAAGTGGGGGGGAGTAGTCACATGCCTAGAGAATGAGAACACATGTTCCTGTATGAAAAAGTCAATATTTAAATACTATCTTCTCCTTAAGTAATGACAACATGACAAATTATTCTTCATCCAGTAATTTCAGTTTACAGTCAAAGTAATAATATGCTGTCCTACAATAAGGTATCGTGGACATTAAAAGTTGGGAATCTCAACTTAGCTGTACGCTTTCGAAACAGAAAAGCCTGAAAGCAGGGGAATAGCATAAATAAAACAAAAGGCTTCTTGGCTTTATTATTCATGCTTTAGATATAATTTCACTAATTCCTCAAGGGCTGCTATATTTTATTATGGATTAACAGATTTCCTCAAGACACATTGGTTCAGCAAAGCTTACTTGAATAAATGAAACTCTTAAGTTCATAAATTATAATGCTTTCATTTATTTTAGAAATATTAATTAAAAATTCACTATACACAAGGTTGCCATAATCAGTATAAGACAAAACTGGCTGCTGCAAATTTACTATTTAGCAAAACTTGTTTGAAGTCATGCTGTATTTCTCCACGAAAAAGAAAACTAAATTGTCCTAGGATTACATTTCCTAAACTTATAGTTAATTGGAATACTCTTTAAAAACTCATGCAAAGGCCTGAAAATGCAATAATTGTGCATATACTACCATATTTTTGAGGCACCAGAAGAGAAATGTCACCAAAGTTATGGCACTAAGTCACCGTACACCTGAATAGGGACAATGAGTGGTAAAAGTGGAGTTAAGACCCGTCGGTCCCCCAAATCATCATTCATTCCCACTAACAACAACAACAAAAAATTCACTGCATGTTTGTAACTTCAACATGGCTTCAATGGCCATGTTCTTTTTGCTTCATGAGATGGTCTTTTCTATATTTTCCAATCATCATCTTTGATAGACTACTTCTTTCCACTCCTCTGCTCCCAGTCCTTTGAGAACTAGAGCTTTTATATCTGTTTGCACTACGTCTTCCTGACTGATCATGATGTAGTTTATTTCTGCGATTCCTACTCCATCTGTTTGTCTCACCCACAATTTTCTGAGAGGTTTTTACTCCTAAACTTAAAAAAAAATACCCTTTTAAGTGTGTATCGCTGATACTATGTAAACAACTTTCTCTAAATTCAGGGTTAAAATGATTTGAAAACAAAGAATATGATTACAAAATTCTAAAATGGAAATAGTTGTAGAGATCCAAGTGGAAACTGTCACCCAGAAGTATTTAAACACAACACCACAGAACTCAGCGAGCAAACTATTTTGATGCAAGTTTGATAACCTGCAGATTTCCAATAAGCTTTAACTTGTAACACTTAAGAGTTTTCCAAGAATTGCTTATTACACAATGCATCACCACCAAAAAAGGGGAAAAAAAACTCCGCCAAAAAGCAAAACAAACTTCTGTGATCTAGAAAATCAAATCTGACAAGAAGTTTCATTTTTGTGACTTTTAAGATAATTTTAGTTAATATCGCTAATATTATTCCAGGCTTTTTCTTTGTAGTTATCAGCCCTGGTAACTTTGGGTTTACTGATGTTTACATGATGGCTGAATTTTACATAACATGGGACAATCACTTAATGTTGACAACATAACTGCTAAACCACCTTTGTTCTCCCAAGGTAAATCTTTGTAAGAAAATCAGTACCTTTGATGAGAATATAAAATCTTGTGAGGAATGCTATTAAACAATATTTTAGTTTGTTCCCTAGAATGGCTGTAAAGAAAAATTCCTGTACCATAAATAAGATGTTAATGCTATTAGAAATACATACTTATACATATAGCCTGGATATGTGTTAATAAGAAATTAAAACATTCAATTTCTCCAAATTAAAAAAAAAAAAATTGTACCAAGAAAGTACTAAAAGCCCGTATCCTGTGTTTTTTTGTTAGTATACGAAAATGGATGTTAATATTCATCTTAAAAGATCAACATTTCCCATTTTCTTTGCCTCAATTCACCCTCTCCAGTTAACTGTCTTTACTACTCCATATAACCTCCTCCACCCTATATCACCTTTATCTACCTCTATATCTGATTATTTGTTCTAGTTAATACATCCTAGTCTTAGATTTTAATCTTATATGAGAAGCTGATTATTTTTGGCACAATCTTTTTTTATCAGTTTTATCTATAAGTGGAGTAAAAATCAAAAATCCACCCACAGAACTTCCCTTTTAGGGTATGTTGTCAGGATTAATAAAAAACAAGATCTTACTCAATGCTGCTGATGGTATAAAATCACCCAGCGTGAGATAAAAATTATTTCCCTTTGTCAGATATTGCAATTCAAAGATAAAATTAACTGTTATCAAGTTAGCATATTTTTCTCCTGTTATTCTCTCAAGTGGAAGGCAAAACTTGAGAGCTGGAAATTTTTCAGAATGTGTATATTTGCTTTACAAGAACGTACATGCAAAATACTTGCATTAATTTTCTTAATGTGTACAATAAGCTATCTGGGGGAAAGAATATAAGAAAAGTCACAACTGCAACAGTGGTCAGAAACTGTGGCTTAAAGTGATAGGTATTATTTTTGTTTTTATTTCTCTCTCAAAATATGCTTTTGTACACTTAGTAAAATTGACTATTGCTTAAACTATCTGCAGTCCCTGCAGAGAAACATCTATTATCAGTGGTTGTTTATTTGATTGCTTTGTTTCGTTTCAAATAAAGTACCACAGGTTGTGATTTGGCTAAACAAACACAAGGTAGTGCCCATGTCATGGAAATGATGTCCACAGGCCCCAACATAAGAGGGTCATTCAATAAGTATTAAACAACATGTCTACTAATCTATAAACATGGGGAAAACAATAAAAGCATAAATGCCAGTGGCAATTTTCCCTTTTATTTCTGTGGATTTGATTCCTGTTCATCAATGTTCTTTTAAGAGACCAGGGCCTGTAATAAAGAGTCACTTACAGAAGGTCATCCATCAGTTTCCCTGAAACACAAGTTCCATGAAACTACTGTGAGGACATAGCCAAACTCTCTTTCCTCCTGCGAATCACTTAAATGTGTAAGTGTGGGAAGAGTACATTCCCCCCTAACCTAGCCATTAGATTTCTTGGACATAATTCCACTCTGAGAAAACTACTTCACAATGAAATGAATATGTTCTTTAAAATTTCTATTCGATAGACTTAAAGATGAAACCTGAAAACCTGAAAGCATAAATGCTTGAAGAAACATGTTCTCATTTTCCTACATAAAGTGTCAAGATTAATCACTAAATATTTATTTACTATCTTCCACACACCTATCAATGAGATTATGCTGTAATTTCAGTGGTTTTCATCTAGAAGCAAATTTGATTCCCAGGGAACATTTGACAATGTCTAGAGACATTTTTCTTATCACAGCTTGGGGACTAGGGGTGTTGTTTCTGGCCTCTACTAGGTAGAGACCAGGGATGCTAGAGAACTAATATACTAGTGGGTTCAGTTGTTAAAGAGAAACACTGTTTTCCCTTCTCTGAGGACAGAGAGAAATGTCTCCCCATCCTCTTGACACTGTGTGTGCTGTGGACATTGTCAGCAATATCCCTACTATGATAGATTTGCTAAAAACTGTGTCTTGCAGTTTGTCAATGCAAATTAAAGACATAATACTAAACAGTAACTAAATAAAAGCAATTTCAAAGAGTGGGGGAAGAGTAAAAAATAATTGTCCAATAGTGCAGAACTAACTAAAGGATAAAATTTTAAATATCTAGAGGAAGACCTAATGGAGAAGATAGATATGATATTTAGGTCCCTTCCTGTCACTGTTACATGCAATGACAAGGCCATCCCTACAATAAGTGAGGCCCTAGGCAAATATATTTTGTGTGGTCCCCGTTAGTATAAGCAAAATTTAAACAAATTTCTCAAAACAACAAGCAAACGAAAAACCCCAAAACCAAACTGTCTTTGGAGAGTTGCCAAAAGTTAAACAATTATTGGAAAAATTTCTGAACGAATATTAATAGTTGTTAGGTTGATATATGGAAAAATGAAAAAGGAGGAAGAAATGCAAGTGAAAGACACTATGTTTGTAGAAAAAGTGGCACTGGCAGCTAGCTCTAGGGCATAAATTATTCCCTGGTAACATGTCGGACATTTGAGAGACGTAATAATGAGCTCCCAATCTGCTCACATTAATCCCTTGGAACAAATTCCTGGGAAATACGGCTGGTCATCTTTCCAAAATGTATTAAAAGGAATTAACTTCAATAAATATATATGGCATTACTCCAGATAAATATGAAAAGGCATTTAAATTTCTCTCCACATTCTCTTATCAAAAACAAATGATTTAACCTAGAAAAGAAGTGACGTGTCACTGAATCAGGCCATTAGTAGGCAAATGATTAGGTTAATCAACTTCAGTAGGTATCACAATCAGATCCATTCCCTTGAAATTACAGACAAAAAAGTAAAGCACAATGACTCCTCATCAAAATTCATCCTTGAGACTTAACATTATGCTATAAAGGCTCACTGATCTAGGTAGTTGCTTTTAGTCTAGAATTTTTACAATTTGTTGCCTCCAGGACTTGTTAAACCACTAAAGACATGCTCCAAAATAGGCCATGGGTCATTTGTAAGCATACTGATAGTCTAGTGTGCATTTCATCACTTTTTTTCCATCGGAATACTCAGCTATCTTCCAGTATTTTACACATAATACTTGAATTATTTAGAATCATACAAACCAGAATTTTATTATCTAAAGAAAGACTTCAATCATTTGAAAACCAGATGGACAACACAAAAATTTGTTTCTTGAAAGTACTTTTAAGTCCAGCTAATACAGTCTGGCTGGTAGCCAAATACCAATAATATACTAAATAACTAAAAACTTGCTAGTTTTTCACTATTGGTAAATAAAGGCCTGAGGGTTCCAAGAATATTAAAGTGTTAGGATGTTTACAAAGTCACAAATTGAACTAATCTTTTCCACAAGGAGCCTCCACTAAGTGATAAGTAAATTATTGGCCCCTTGGAATGTCCTCCTACTGTTTTTAAGCATTAAAAAAAAAAAAGCAGCTGGGCGCGGTGGCTCACACCTGTAATCCCAGTACTTTGGGAGGCCGAGGCAGGCGGATCACAAGGTCAAGAGATTGAAACCATGCTGGCCAAAATGGTGAAACCCTGTCTCTATTAAAAACACAAAAATTAGCTGGGCGTGGTGGTGCACACCTGTGGTCCCAGCTCCTTGGGAGGCTGAAGCAGGAGAATCGCTGAACCAGGGAGGCAGAGGTTGCGGTGAGCTGAGATCGCACCACTGCACTCCAGCCTGGGCACAGAGCCGGACTCCGTCTCCAAAAAAAAAAAAAAAAAAAAAAAAAAAAAAAAAGCATATTTTCTGTTGCCTCTCTTTACTTCCCACTGGAAAACTTTTCCTTCAAGAATAAAAAATAAAAATGAAGAAAAAACAACAAGTAATTGCCTTCTGAGAATTTCATCCCCTGACTTCATTTGGTATTACTGGGAACACTGCCAGACAAAGGAGTTCTGCATGCTGCTGGAAGTTTATTTACCATTTAGCATCTTTCCTACATTTGGGTGATCTACTATTTGAGAGTTATATACTTTTAAAAAAAGAAAGAAGAAAAATCAGCCAGAAAGCTATGAGTGAGCTGACAAATTATGAAAGAGAATTACTGAGAATAAAGTAATATAAGTCAGCTTGAATGACATTCTTGCTGCGTCTAAAAAGTCATATGCAATTAAGGGTTGGAATTTGCTAGAAGAGAGATAGGTATTTTTCTATAGGACAAGTATTTGATATGAATGGTGCATCTTAAATTCTGTGATAATGCATATATGATACAATTTTGAAATACAAAGGGAAATTTGAGAAAATCACTTATTTATTAAGTATCCCGGGAGAAGCCAGGGGAAGCTTAACTCTATCCTAGCAATAATTAAGGTTGACTTTAAAAAAAAAAATTAGATGCTGCTAGATGCCAACGTTTTGTCTATTTCTGATTCCTCAAAGGCTAAAAAAAAGTACCTGACATATATCCATGTTTTGCGAATCAAAGTAAAATATGTTAAAATTCATCTTGCAGGCTAGCACACTCACATCTGACACAGCTCTCTGCTTTGTACTGGGCAGGAATCAAGCAAGTTCCCTTTTTTAGATATCTAAAACAATATTTATTCCATATGTTTTCTAGCATTCAAGATTTTTCACTATTATATCCTCAATCCTACCAAGAAAACTGAAGTCAATCGGTTCATAATACCTTTTAATGTTATAATATCTGTTCTTATTTTTTCTTTTCTCTCTTTCTATTAGAAATATCTTTTTTTTTTTTAGCAGAGTCTCGCTCTTTCTCCCAGGCTGGAGTGCAGCGGCGCAATCTTGGCTCACTGCAGCCTCTGCCTCCAGGGCTCAAGCTATTCTGTCTCAGTCTTGCGAGTAGCTGAGACTACAGTCACATGCCATCGCTCCTGGCTAATTTTTGTATCTTTAGTAGAAGTGGGGTTTCACCATCTTGGTCAGGCTGGTCTCAAACTCCTGACCTCAGGTGCCACCTGCCTTGGCCTCCCAAAGTGCCGGGATTACAAGCGTGAGCCACTGCCCCTGGCCTCTACTTTCTTTTCAAAGCTTACCCATCTGTACTTTTTGGTGGATTTATCCAGTATTTCATTTGCAAACAGGGTCAGTTTCTCTGATATAGTGTAAATGGCTGGTATGGGGTAGGGGTGGGGGTGGGTTTCCGGTGAGGAAAACACATGAAGAAGTGCCAAAAGGACCACTCTGGAAGAAAGCACATTCCCTTCCCTGAACCGCACCATTTCCTCAGTCCTGAATCAGCTCACTATTGAGAATTTTCAGTGTTTTCTTTTCCACACTAATTCTTTTCATCTGCCAGTAATTAAGACACACATCTCACCTTAGCATTAAAAATAAACAAATAAGTAAGTAAATAAATAAATCACTCTTGCTGCCACCTCTTTCTGCAATCCCAACTTTCTTTTAAAACAAAGCTCTTCCAAGAGACTCTTCTGGTATCTTACACTATTCTCTTCTATATTCTTCTTTCCACCACTTCTTTCTCAAAACTGTTTTTTGAAAGTTCACTAATGTCCTCCTAATCACTAAACCCAGAGACATCTGCTACATTTTTAATTTTCTTGAACCTTGGTCTGTGATTTCATTCCTCTTCTTGGTGTAACTACTTTTGGTTCTGAATCATTTCTCCTCCACGTGGTCTCTAGTAAGATCATGCACACTCATATTAACTCCCTCCTCAGCTTGTTTCTAGTCTTTATAGCATATTTTCCCAAAATCAGACTTTTATTCTGTTTTTTCTTTTAATATTTTTCTGGGAGCCTATCTACTGGAGGAGCTCAATTATCTCCTGTATGATTAGCATTCCCAAACTGACACCCTTTGTTCTAATCAGGCCTCGAGTATGTGCCTGAAACTTCGTTTTGGAATTGTCACCTTCACTTGTCACTTAATATTGCCAACCCTGAACTCATCATCTTTCATCTAAACTGTTCTATGTTAATGGTCCTAATTCTTATAGTACTCAGTTTCAAACTCTTGACCCTCTTAACTTCCTCTGCCTATCTAGTCAATGAAGTATAGCGTTCTCCAGATTATCCCTTCACAGTAATTGCTGTAAGAGTTGCCATCCAAAAGCATTTATACAGAAGTTATAAAAAAAATTCACATATATTCAAATGTGTCCCACACTCTTCTCAGTTCAGACTTTTACCAAAGCTTTTTCATCCACCTTTTCCTCTGTACTTTCAAAAGCTTACCCATCCTTAAAGCCACACCTCAGGTATCATCACTTCTCAGAGGTATTTCCTAGTCTACTAGGGAGTAAGAAATGCTCTTCCACCTAAATCCTATCTCACTTTGTATATATGCAGTCTTTTTTTTTTTTTTTTTTTTTTTGATATGGAGTCTCGTTCTGTTGCCCAGGCTGGAGTGCAGTGGCATGATCTTGGCTCACTGCAACCTCCGCCTCCAGGGTTCGAGAGATTCTCCTGTCTCAACCTCCCGAGTATCTGGGATTACAGACACCCACCATCATGCCTGGCTAATTATTATTATTATTATTATTATTATTTGTATTTTTAGTGGAGACGGGGTTTCACCATGTTGGACAGGCTGGTCTCAAACTCCTGACCTCTGGTGATCTGCCTGCCTCGGCCTCCCAATATATATATATAGTCTTATTACACTTTGTATATATGTCACTTAATGATGGGGATTTTGTTGTGGGAACATCATAGAGTATACTTACACAAACCAGATGGTATAGCCTATTATACACCTAGGCTATATGCTACAGCCTATTGTTACTAGGCTACAAATCTGTGCAGCATGTTACTGTACTGAAAAATGTAGGCAATTGTAACAAATGGTATTTGTGTATCTAAACATAGAAAAGGCATACTGAAAACATGGTATTATAATTTTATGTGACCACCATCATATATACTGTCATTCACAGATATGTCATCATGCACCACATACTGTATGTAATGTTGCGTCTATCAGATTGCCTTATATGTGAATTATATATACAAATATTGCTGTATTTCCAACCATAATTTGTGAGCTCTTGGAAAGCAGTATACTTGTCTTTTCAGTTGTCTTCAGTTAGACCCACCACAGTGCTGTAAACATAGGAAGTGCTTAGAAACCAGTTCTAAATTAACTAAGATGGGACTTGAGCAAGGCTTTGGAGTAAACTATTAAGAGGTCTGTGTTCAAGTGCAACTTGTCTGAAGTTCCCCTTGAAAAGCTGGAAGGCTTTAGACATATTGACCAAGGAGATAATAGCAATAAAAGAAGGGATCAATTATCCAAAACATGAAAACATTATTGTTGTTATTATTATTATTACTATTATTATTATTATTATTTCGTCAGCAGGGAATTGAAATCAGATAAGAAGTTATTACTTAAGACTTAATTTATCTACCTGAAATTTCCAAATTCTTTGGAAATTATCTTTCTTTTTAACGTTTTTTTGCTATGGTTCTTATTGTTCTTATCTTTTGGTGTGTTGTGTTTGTTTTTTACTTTGACAGTTTTCATCTGAGTTGAGGAATCAAAATGGGACAAAGGTATACTATATTTAGAATAGCTATTTTGCTGGTTAAGAGATCCAAAAAAGACTTGATGTTGATAATGGTAATTCATGCAAGCCGATTTTAATGCTTTTGCTTTTTAGAACCACCTCAGGCTTTCAAATATAATCAAATTTTATTTATGAAAATAGCTTTTGTTTATATGTGGAATTCTCACATTTTCTAGCTATATGCAATATTTGGAATTTTGAAAATTTTGTTCTTTTTATACTGAAAGTTAACAAAAACCATACTGTACAATTGTGAGGTTTTTTTTTTGTCAATTTATATTGACATAGTGATCAATCTAAACCTGAAGATAAATTATACCAAAGTAAGCAAAATAGAGAGTAAATGATGTATATCTTAAACAATAATTTTCTATATATAACACTACCTTGCTTTGAAGAGACATGTCCTCAACAACTTGCTTGGCATGTTTTGAATATCAAAATGTTTTGGTGGCAATCATCAGAAACCATGGACCTTCTTACTTGCACTTATCTTTACATTTTTACTGGTTTAGAATCATGAAGAATTTACTCTATGTTAATTTAATCCCTTCATTACTGACCTTGCAGCAAATTTTGATTTAAAATTTTATAGATGTGTACAGAGGAAGAGTTTTCAGAGAAAATGAAGGGGAGGTGAGAGGGAGGGAAATAAAGTAAGGCATAAATTCTTTTAGATTATCCTAATTTAATTGGTTTACATTATTTACTAATCAAATTGATACTGGACAGAAATAAAATCAGTCATTAAAATGTGAACTAAAACAATTGATTGACTTGGTTTTGTTTTCCTAGTGACCTGAATTAAATAGAGTTATTCACACAAGTTTAATGACAACACAAGAACAAATCAGCTTTGTAAACACTTGGGAGAAGCCCCCACTTTCCAATGAACTTTCATTTACAGTATTGCACATTCAACTGCCCTTCGTAATTTATATATTTTTTAGTAGCAAATACAAAATGTGTGCAATAGAAGCAAAAATTTCCACCCACTTAATTTTTATTTTGCATGTTTACAGTCAGGTAACCATGGGCTGCCTTGTGAGAAATTATTTTTACATTTCTTCACAAAGTGCTCTAGGAGGAGAAATAATTTTCTCAGTGTAAAGCTCAGCCTTTATTCCATCAGGGAAAGTAATTATGAAAGCAAAACAAATCCACATTGTCTAATTAGGTCATTAAAAAGCATAAATGCGTCATGGAAGCTTTTCTCTTTGCCTAAGACATAAAGCAAGACAATGAAAACACTCTGGTAATATAGAAAGATTTAGAATTTGTTTCTTTTCAAAAATAATAGGTCCTTTCATCTTTCTGTTTCCCTCAGATGAAAAGAGTTAATTTAGAGACAAAATCTTGTAATTAGTTCAGAGTTTATTCTGATTATATTTCAAAATATTTAACCAAAAACAGGAAGCTGAAGAAAAAAGAAAATACACGGAAAAATTGTCAAAGGAAATGAATAAAGAGAGTGGGTTGCTGATCAAAATGTATTCTGCCGAGACAAGATGAATATAAAATCTATATTCATATAAACACAACCAATCTGGGATACCAGAAAGCTCTTAGAAGGAATATCCTGGCATCTGCCTTTGGGATTTGAAATCCAGACTTTAATTATAGTTAACTTAAATAAAAACAAATGGCATGGTTATTTTGCCTCTTCCTCGCTCTACATTTTATTATCTCTTGAGTTTTAGAAAACCCGTGGCTGGAAGTGTTACAAAACGAAACGTGAAAAAGAAAAGGAAAAGAAACTTACCTGTGATCCTCTTGGCCCTCGTTTGTGGTCCCATTCTGAATGCCCCATGAGCTGGAAAGATGAAAATTATAATAAGTTAAATGATTATTTTACCTGACAAACATTTTTCTTCTTTATTTTAAAGAATAATCAGGTTGTTCCAATCTTTATTAGTAATATATTAAATAGCTATCATGAATAAATTAACATACCTAAATTAGTAGCAAACTCCTGGTTTGATAGCTAATATTTCAACTTCTAATCATTTTGAGAGTATTTTAATATCACTGTGTGATAAAAGAAGCTACTGTGTGGCTCTGTCAGGAATGTCCTAGATAGATGTTAAACCATGTAAAGCTTTATTTGCATATTATTAAGCCTTTAGCTTTTTAAGAAAATATTCTGGGTAAATGACTACTGCAGTTAAATCTACTGCCGCAAATGATAAGAACCAGAAGGCCAAATCAGTTCAATAATTTTTAATCCTCCTTCAAAACTATAAAAATCTTGAGAGTTCTAAAGAGTAAAATTATTAAATATTTAATATGAAATATGCCCACATAGTCACAAAATGTAGATTTTTAATAATAACCTATAAAATATCATCACGTTATTCCTATGGTGGTAATATCCCTGAGCTACCTTGCTTACAAAGAAGAATATTTACTTATTGAAAATAACATTTAACATTAAGAATATTAAGGAAATAAAAGATATTGACTCAGAGAAATGAAACTCCATTCATCTGTCAGTAATCTCATTAGTCATCAGTACCAGCTGAAGAAGTATTTACAACTAATAAGCTAGCACACCAATAAGATGGACTATAAATGAATTTATGTACGTTATTAGCTTTTCTGTATAGCAGCAATGACTCCTAAGTAGACTTAACAACAAACAACTGTTCACAATAGCAACAAAAATAATATGCCTTTGAATATTATCAAGAAATGTTTGATAACCATATACAGAAAATGGTAAAAATTTACTGAAGACATACAGTGCTACTGGTAAAGAAGACTTAATTCTATAAACTATTGAGTGCTCAATTCTACTCAAACAAATTTAACTAGATTTCAGGTTTAACTAGATTTCAATCAAAAGCTAACAGTATTTTTAATTTTGAAAGAACATAAATTTCATTGGAGAGTATAAACATATATAATCAGTTATGTCAGATGAATAAGTGTAGCAATACAATGGAGAACATGAGAACTATACCTCATGATGTTATACAGTGTGCTGAAGTTTGCTAAGAGGGTAGATTTTAGGTGATTTCACCAAACACAAAGTTAAAACTATGAGAGACGATCGATGTTAATTTACTTGACCTTAGTAATTACTTTACATTGTAAATATACATCAAAATATTATGTTGTACACCTCAAGTATATACAATAAAAAAGAATCCATTAGAGGCCGGGGCGCGGTGGCTTATGCCTGTAATCCTAGTATTTCGGGAAGCCAAGGCGGGCGGATTTCCTGTGGTGAGGAGTTCGAGACCAGACGGGTCAACCCTGTCTCTACTAAAAGTACAAAAATTAGCCAGGCGTGGTAGCGTGCACCTGTAGCCCCAGCTACTTGGGATGTTGAGGCGGGGGAATTGCTTGAACTTGGGAGGCAGAGATTGCAGTGACCCAAGATCGCACGCCACTGCACTCCAGCCTGAAAGACAACGTGAGACTCCATCTCAAAAGAAAAGAATCCATTAGAAAATGTTACAAGTGATGAAAATACCTTTCTGGTTATTAAGATATATTATAAAACTTAACCAAATTTGGGGATAATGGTTTAGCATTAAAAATGCAAATGAATGAAATAATTTGGAATAAATATACGTATGTGTGCCAACAAAATATAAGCAAGAAAACATCAAAAATATTTTGTATTTGATGAATTATTCAACTAATGAAAAAAAGGAGTTCATGACCAGCCTGGCCAACATGGTGAAACCCCTTCTCTACTAAAAATACAAAAATTAGGTGGGTGTGGTGGGGCACGCCTATAATCCCAGATACTTGGGAGGTTGAGGCAGGAGAATCGCCTGAACCTGAAAGGCCAAGATTGCAGTGAGCTGAGATCGCGCTGCTGCACTCCAGCCTGAGCGACAGAGTGACACCCTGTCTCAGAAAAAAAGAAAAAGAAAAAGAAAAATACACTTTTGAGGGTACAAAATAATTAGAGCCTAACCTTATAATAAATGGTAATATTAATTATAGATTTAAAAGACAAATTTTTAAAAAGACAAAACTGTAAATATAAAATAGAATAAAATCCAGGTAAATACTCAACCTATCTTGGGAAATAAAAAAAAAATTAAAGAAATCGAAATCTTTTTTTAAAGACTTTTTTTTATTACAAAAGAGGACAAATTGATCTGGCTATATAAAACTTTAGAGTATTTGCACAAATGTCACATTGGTAAAATATCTGTAGTAAACTTAGGTAAAGAATAATATCTTCAAGATATCAAGGGTTCTTACAAATTTGAAAGAATCCCAACCCTAGTAAACAACTGAGGGAAGAGTGAGAACAACTTACAAAATAAATAGATCTATGGAAAGACATTTAACTTTATTGGAAGTAAAAGAAATTCAATATAAACAATGACAAGATACTACTATTGCCTATTATATTTGCAAATTAATAATGTTGAATATTTGGAAAACAAGGAGTAAACTAAGCATATCTATTGCTACTATATAACAAATATATATTTATACACATTGTATATATATTTACACACATATAAAATATATATAATACATATATTATTAAAAATTCATACCCTTTGAACCAGTAAACTAAGATCTAAAAATCCAGTAACTATAATGTGCTACTAATTGTTTATCCAACAAAAGGGAAATTACTCAATAGATTACGGTATACAAAATGATACCATAGAGCAATTAAAATTTGGCTTCCAAGGCCTTTATAAAAAAGAACATGTGAAATGTTCACGGTATAATAAGTAAAAAACATAACAAGGTAATTTAATGAATTTTAAGCTACTCATTTTTAACAGACATAGTCAATTGTTTTAAGCCTTGGAATTATCATGATGATTTAATTGTAGTTTGGCTAGCACACAATTTTGGGTACACTGACCCAGATAATCATTATATAAAATTGAATGCTTACATAGTAGATATTTCTTTAATGCTTTAATTTTTTAATTTATGGATTTATTGGCATTATATCATCTCAAAAATATTTATTGATACTAAAGATGATTATAATATGGTTCACAAGCAATAATTAACTAATGAAATAAGTAGTATGATTTAGAAACATAAATTAAAATCAGTTAGTTGTTCACTAGAACTATCAAAAACAATTCTTGACACATTTCAAACATTGACAATACCTTACATTAAAATAGGAAGATGAGATCATTATTTTTGGCAACTTTAAAGTGGCAATAAATTGAGCAATAGGCTTCTAGTGAAATGATTTATCAAAATCTTCTGGAAGATTTACAAAATGCTGACTATTAAAACTGTTATCCTCCTTGCTAATGAATTTAAACTAACAGGATCAAAATAAGGTGGTAAATTCTCCTATCACAACTAAAAGAGGTAAATAAATCTTACAAACACAAGTTGTAATCCACAATATATTGATTTAAGAGAGAATATTTCATGATGACAGTAAGTCAAAAAGGAAACATTTTTGTAGGACCAGAATTAAAATGAAGAAAGCATGTAATTCACTGCCTTCTGCCATTAATTATCTTAACGATGACGATTTTAGTCAAAGAACAAAAACACTCAAAATGTAGACTAATTTGGGTCATCATTTACTCCAGAAGATAAGATCAATTTGGTAATTTGCAAATCAGAGCTTGTAAGATGCATTTCAAAAAATTCACTATCTAAATTTGACTTTTTCTTTTAAAGCATAAAACAGTAAAATTTGCCAAGTGTGTTATGTATCAGAGAGTTATTTCCTAGCATTATATAACAAACTGAGAAATATGCAGGGCAAAGAAATTCTTTTCCATTCTTATTTATATATTAATATCATCTTTATATTATATTTGAAAGGTATGAGCTGACCAAGAATGTGGTAATATTTTAAAATGTACACTATGGCTACTTTTTTCAAAGTAATAAAAAATGTTACAGAAATCTACATCCTATGTGAAATATATTCAAAAAGAATGAACTCTGCATATGACAAATGAGATACTGTAATGTTCTACAGTCAATAAGAGCACCAAAGGAAGTAAACAGGATCTTTCTCCTTTTGGATTTGAAGAATACAAAGTGTTTATCATTAAACTTCCATTTCTAATTAAAATAATCTGAGCCAAAATGTAGCATTTATTATTTCAGTGTATTTTCTTTTCTTTTTTTTTTTTTTAATGCAAAGAAAGAGGCAATGATGGGGGTAGGGACTGCATAGTGTCAGAGCTTTATTCCTTCCCACGATTATAGCATTCTGGCCACTAGATGGGGCATGGGGTGGAGAGTGGGAGATGTAAGGATAAACTTCATATTAGCGCATGACGGCATATGAATTTTTATCCTATTTGTATAAAAAATATTTTCCTGTCATAAAAACATAGTTCTCAGATAAAGGATGAAAGACTACAATAAGCAGCATATTGTCAGAATCCATTAAAAAAAACTACTCATAGTGTGATAAACTGACTTAATATTACAGATTATTTAAAATAAAATGAGGCATTTAGCTACTGGTAAGTACTCCTATTAAACAGAGCCATAGGGATAAATGTTTCACAAAGACATCTCCCTAGCCCTTTCTTGATGTGTGATTACAACAAATAAAAAAAATGGTTATTCACAATAAATAGTAAAGAAGACAGCTTGCACATTGAGGTCAATGAATTTCAGAATTAAGTGCAAAATGATGTTGATATTATTTCAAAGAGAAAGTCAAAACATCCTTTCAATTAAACAGATAAGATTAGTGTTAAGTTGCAGATGACCAAAGTAATCATTTGACATTATCATAGTAGCAGATAAAAGACGTTAATGGGCCACAGACAATGAGGAAAAGAAATAGAAACTGTGGAATTTTCCTTTTTGCAAAATAATTCATTTTGACTAAACTTTCAAGAGAAATGAATAGCAGCATGCTACTTAAGCAATTCTGGGAAAAGAGAAACTTTATTAAGATGATATGATACTCTTTTTGGAGAAGGAATGCTTATGATTTTAAGATTAGTTACATAAAGTTGCTAGAAACATAAAACAGAGAGGGAGCGATTGAGACTGGAAAAATAAATAAAAGTAAGTTTAAATATATTCTAGTTGATAAGAGTACATAACTACTTAATTCAGGGAGAAAAAAAATGTTTGTCTCTCACCATCTATAAAAAATACCCTCTGGCTATTTTATGATTACTCCTCTGGGTAATGACATTTTAATAAGCATCTTACCAGAAGGTCTGGGGATATATAGGTCACCAAGGTTATGCCTGCAAATGGCAAATAAAATCTTTCCGTCTGATGAAGAAATTCTCTAAAAAAAATTTTTTTTAAAAGAGAATGTTTCTTCTCTTCTCAGTTCTCATTAACCAAGATAGGCACAATGAAGACCCTTAAATTTATTCCTGGCAAACAAAGTAAACTTCCTTGAAAAGAAACACAATCTGTTATAGAAAGCATTTTGAAAATCCTAACTGCTTTGACACTAAGTCATTTTGATCCTTATGGAATAAATTCTTCTGTCTTTTATTTTTAATAATAAATTTCTACATCACAGCCTTCAGCTAACAGTATGTTACACAGTACTTAGCTCCAAGGAAAACAAAACTGCTGCCAAACACAGAATTTAAAAAGTTCACAGGAGAAGCAAAGAAGAAGTCAGCATGGAAACAAAAAGGTTCTATCCAAGCAGAGATATTTTTAACAATAGCATGAGAAATAGATTGCTGAAAATATATTTCTGTAGGTAAAATATTTTGCTTTCATGTTTATATGTTTTTCTCCTGTTGTTTGTTTACGTAAAAATTAACGCCTTTTTAGGGGCTTCTCGGGAGAAAAAATTCACCACAACTATTACTAAAGGGATGAAAGCTGAAGGAGGACTGTAACTAGATGGGAAATAAAAAATTATTATTTGTGTGTACCTTAAAGAGGTGAGAAGTTTTAGATATGAAAAAAAGGGATAACGATGGAAAGTAATAGTCACCACAGTTATCTTTGCACTACTCTCAAGAAAACTATTCTTTTACAGCAGCTGAAGACGGCTAAAACGTATTTCTGAAGACATATAAAATATACATATAAGGATGTAAAGGTTACCACACAGTCCACTTTCTATTTCATCATGTACTCATTAAGTAAAAATGTATTGTATGCCTATTATGTGCAAAGCACTGTTCTAGGCACAAACTGTATGCCATTGAACAAAACAAGATGTATCTCTGCCTCCTGGCTATTATATTTTAGTGAAGGAAGAAGATAAACACAGAAACATAGTATACCAGGTGATGATAAAGCTATAAAGAAGCTTAGAATAGAATAAACGAAGGGAGAACGAGTAGGGGTAATGGATGGTAGGGGCTGGAAGCAGAGGTAAGTTTATATAAGTACAGTAGATCGAAAAAGTCCTTTCTGAAAAAAGTGACATTTTATCAGATAATTGTATAAAGATCCAGACACACAAACCTGGGGGAAATGCATGCCAGACAGAGGAAATAGAAGATGTAAAGGCTCTGAGGCGGGAGCAGGAATGGTACCTTAGGAGCAGCAAAGCATCTCTATGTTAAATTTAAAAAGGGATTGGATCTTTGTGATCATAGCTATATATTTGGTATTTACTATTTTCCTTTAGTATAAAATTGGTCTACAAGTTAATTATTAGCTTCATTAATTCAAAATTACAAGAAAAAATTATCTAGGGAAATACTAATACACCAGGGATTCTTCTGTCCCCAAACTCTTACTTAATTCCATTCAATACAACAAGAATTTATAGAATATGCACCACATGCCACAAAGACACCCTTATATTAGTCATACTAAATAATACAATTTTATTGTCCCTTTACATATGGGTTTTGTTTTTCAAGAGTCACAAAATGCATGAGAGCAGGGGTTGCCTTTTAGAACCACATTTACTCTGATGAGCACACAGTTTTTGATTTGATAAGAAACTAAAAGCACTTCTTTAACCTGGGCATGTTTGATTGGATTCTTTCCTTGGCATACTCTTTTTCCTTAATTTCTATGCTACCTATATTTGCTCTCTGCAGCATTCCATGTGAGAAGATGAGCCTGAACTGTATATGTCTCCCTTGACTGCAGGCTCTAGCAGAGGTCAGTGCTCTGGATTGGGAAGATCTCTGATAGTTTAGGCCAGTCTCAGCACCTGTCTAGTCATTTTGGGAAATTGTTCTTATTTTTTTTTGGTGGTCCTTTCCTGGGTCTCTTCTTATCAACGGAGTAAGAATGTCAAAATTACCTTGCACTCTTCAGAAAAGTAAGAGTGGAAGTCTGCATTTGGTCTGGGGCTTAGGCCAAAGAAGCTAACAGAATTCCTGGGGTTGCCATATACTGTTTCTCAGCCCTCCAGGCGTCAATACTGGGACTTGGGATCTAGAAAGACCTAATACAGGTGGTGCTGAAAAAGACTTACCCGCCTGCATAATTTTTTTTAAATCTCTGCTGGCAGGAACCGCCTGCATAACTTAATTTACAAACTAGAAGACCACATCAGCCTCGTGTGGGTAGAACAGATGTGACTAGCAGCCACAGTCTCATAAACAGAATACCTCTATTACAGCTACTTCATCACATCTCCCCGCTCCTCAAATCAATCCCACTCTACAATGTATTAGCAAGTGATGTGGATTTCATTGACGATTTCATGGGGAGACAAGAGGACATCATCACATTATACAAAATACAGCAAAAAGCCATATAAATATCCATTCGATATCTCTCCACAAAACTTTTTTGTCTTTTTTTTCAGTTTTTTGTTGTTGTTGTTGTTGTTGTTGTTGTTTTTGGCAGCCACTACCTCTTGCCCTTTACTCTTGGGGTAGGGCAAGAGGACTGTGTCTTTTTCAGCATACTGGCCCCAGCTTTTCCTCCAGGATCTTTCTCAGAATCTAAATCTCTTACTGTTCCCCAAACAATTTAGCTTTCTCCTGTATTCCTCGTAAACCTTCAGACAAATTAGCAGGAACAAAGAGATTCCTTAGAATTCTTAAAATTGACCCTCCTTTAAAAAATCACTGAGAGCCTGATATATAGCATTGTGACTGAATTTAACGGATATTTTTCCTTTCACAGTTGGTGATAACTAGCTAAATTCCATCCACTTGATTGATACTAACTCCCTGATTCTGATTCTTAGCATTTCAATATAGCAGCCAGCGTAAATTTCATAAGCACTGGGAATGAGAAGGCTTCAGATAGAGACAAATTCAGATATTCTGGAGTTTGAAATTCTAGCCTCTCTACTACAATTTCTCTATTTCTGATAATGATGTTCCTATATACTGCTTTAGAATGTTTCCATAATTCTGTATCTGTCCCTGTTATCACAATGATAATAATTCCTCTAAACCTATATGCTGCCACTAATCTTACAAAGCTTCCATTATTTTCATTTAATACATCTGGTTTATCCTGATTACTTGAAATTTTTACAACTTCTATTGCTAATTTGAATTTTGGAGACTATTAATAATAATGTTATCACATCAGTCTCATGCTTAAGTTTTCCTGTGAGGTATTTTATGAAAAATGGTAATAAAGTAAAATAAGCTTGTGAAATTCTGCAAAATATCATCCCTCCTTGGATAGTCCCAGTACCTGTTAGCATGTTAAAGCTTGAGGAACTCAGATGAAATATTTCTAGAAGTATGTGATTATAGAAACTTTTTTGTTTCAAGAGAGATTTACAGTTTTCCATGGAACACAAACACATTTTGAGATATATTTTTTACAGTTTTATAATTTTTAATACATAATTTCATCACCAAGAAACCATAGAGGCATATGCTCCATATTTTATGGATATGGAAATGAGTTAAGAGAGGAGAAATGTAACATAACCCAGCCAGTGGTTAAATATGGATTAAAATATAGGTTGGCTGGTTGCAAATCATAAACGTTTTTATCCTTACTGTGCTACTTACAACAATAAATAATTACTGGGTCCAAACTAAGTATCAGGTCCTTTGTACTGAAGTATATTCATAAGGAAAAAGAAAAAGACATCAGATTTGATTTGTCTTCAAGGAACTCATGGTTATAGTTAATATGATGGGTTTATTTCTCCAGAATCCATTTTCCACCCTCTAATCTCCATCTTGTTTACAACAGTGAAATAACAGAAAAATGTAACGTCTCTGAAAATCCTTCGTAAGTACTATAAATTAATCATATTTTAAAATGTTGGCTAAAGAGTTACCTCAAAATATAAATTATATATCAGATGTTTAGTTATACCAAATTCTCTATTAGCACATCTCAATACAAATTTTTCATTTCTGTATTCACCCATCCACTCATTCATGTGTGCATTCTTTCAATATTTATTAGGGAAATATATATACACATATAAAATATATATTTGAATATATATTATATATAATGTTTTATATTTATATATCTTATGCTCTATGTAAGCATAAAAAATACTGAAACTGCCAACCCAAAGGCACCACAGGAGTCTTGAAGTACCTTCTGAATAATTAAAAAGTGTAGGCTATATGTTATGCATGTTAGCTCTAGAGTCCAGACTGGTTCAAATCCCAATTCTGACTTGATACTCAGTCTTACCAGATACTTGATCTTGACAAGTTATTTAATGTCTTTGTGCCTCAGTTTCATGTCTCCATGACTTAGCTAATAATAGCATCCAATTTGTATGGTTTTGTAAGCATTAAATTAATCATTAGGTTTAAAAAGCCTTATATACCTGGTACATAGTAAGGACTTACTAAATGTGAGCTATAATTGTTATCACTATTAATAAGTATATAATCAAACTTAGGCATTGTTGCAATCTAATTCATTGAGAAAAGTAAAATTCACATGATATATATTATGACTTTCTATTAAACTAGAATAGGAAAAACCCATTCCTTGGCCACGCCAAAACACAATTTATAGAATTTGATCAATCTGTAATTAAAACTTCATGCAGCATTACTCAGAGTAACATGTAACGCATGTGCATGACCATGAAATCTACTGAATCAATGGTTTTCTGCATTAACAGTGGAAAAATCTAAATTTTAATATTAATGGATCCCCTTGGCTATGAGAGGCCTGGGATAGCTTAATCTTCCTCAAGCGTAAAGAGTAGCAAAAGGCTACTCTTTGGGGCCAGAGAGGCCCAAACAGCAAACATTTGAAAAGATCAGCTAAGGAAAAGCTAGAGTCTGTTCAATATGGAAAGGACTTGCACTTCCAGGTGTATTATTATTTGTTAGTTGGAAACACAATCAAATTTCCAATGCAATTGATAGTTAGGCCTGTTTAAAAAAAAAACAAACAAACCAAATAAACTTACTCCAAAAATTCCATGCAAATATTTCTAAAATAACCACAATAAAACAGATTTTAGGTTCTGAGTAGACAAAACAAAATGCAATTTTCTCATGAAATATTTAAACAAGGCATTATGACTTTATTAACTATATGAACTTAACTTCAGGTGAAACCCAAACCCCTAAGCACCAATTAATGTGACTATAAATCTGTATTGTACAGTTTGTCAAACTACCTCTTGCATTATTTATGTCAATTTGAGTAAATGAGTAGGAAATAAAAAATAAAATAAAGCCCTCATTTATTATTTCTAGCTCTTCACCTGTTGTTTTATGACTGGATCATGCTAATATCTCTGTTTCCCTATATATTTAGGTTTCATTTATACCATGCCCCATGAAAAGACACATTCAAGGCTATTTTCTACAGAAAATTATTAAAACTCAGACGAACCCACTGGCACAACTTCAGGAGACTAATCTATAAAATTGATCTCCTTTCTTAGAAAAAATTGGAAATCCTAGGGAAAATAATAAAATCCAGACATAGCCTCAGCTACATCAAAAGCTTTAACTCAACAGTATTTATGAGTTCTTGCATTTGGATAGGTTTAACGGTTTTTATTTTTATTTATCAAACATTGTGATGTATTGCATTTAAACAACATACAATTTCTTAGACTGTAGCATTAAAATTACGTGCTGAAAAACATAAACATTGCTTTGATATCCAAATGGTTTACATTTATGGGCCTAAAATATATAAGTCCAAGAAAATTAAAAGTGTATGTGTATGTGTGTGTGTGTGTGTGTGTGTGTGTATGCTGTTACGTATACCAAAAACTATCTAACTCAAAGGAATATTCTCTACTTAAACTCCTTTTTTAGAAATGGTCTTTAAAATTGATAAATAGGTAATTTAAAAAAATATATCTCAGTAATTGGTGTGACTTAAAACATTGAATTCATTTTAAGTCTTATAAATGAGAAAAATACTGAATTGGTTTTTATATAATTTTAATGTGAAAGTTACCTTTTTCCAAAAAGTCTTTTACAAAATTTTTAAAGTCTTATTTCATTCAATGAAGTTTTCATAAGTGCCAAAAAACCTTCAGCAAAAAGACAAAATTCCAAACATTTTCCCTGCTACTTACTTCTTACTCCCCAATCAGCTAGACTTTGGGAGGTTGTTGAGAAAAGCATAGACGGACTACAATATATACTAGCCCCATTACGCGACCCTTGGCTTTCTTATTTGTCCCCTAAAGCCGATTTGTGCCAAAAATTACTTTAGTTCCACTTTCAATTAGATTTTAACAAGACATGTGCATTTTGTGTTCAAGTTCTTAAATGCTGAAGAAAGTAATTATAAGACTTGAAGATATTCTTTTGACTAAGTTTACAGTACATCTCTGCCCCTAAATTTGACCTTCCCCCTCAATTATTCACGGGTCCATGACCCATTTGATATGCTGAAAGTAATTTCAGAGGTTTGTTTACAATAAAACCAATGCTTTTTTTGCAGAAAAAAGTTTTATTGCAAATGTATTCCTCTTAGTGATATATTATGCAGACCTCTATTTAGGAATAAAAGAAAATAAAGTGGAATAGATGATGTGGCAAGGAAAAAGGAAGAAATAGAAAAAAAGAAGAGTAAAGTATGACCTAAAACTGTAGTTAACTGAGGTAGTTAGAATTGCAGGTGCAGAAATAATTAACCAGGTACTTCTCTGTCTCTATTCCTACCACAAGTACAAGAACCGAGAGACTTGCTCATTCTTTTTTTCTATTTCAAGCAAATGCAATGTACCGTATCCTTGATTGAAGGCAAAAACTAAATAAATAGAGGGGTAGGTATGGTGGCTTGTGCCTGTAATCCCAGCACTTTGAGAGACTGAGGTGAGAGGATCAGTTGAGGAGGCCAGCAGTTTGAGACAAGCCTGGGCAACATAGTGAGACCTCAGTCTCTACAAAAAATATTTTAAAAATTAGCCAGGTGTGGTGTTGTGCACCTGGTAGTCCTAGCTATTCTAGATGCTGAGGCAAGAGGATTGCTTGAGCCCAGGAGTTTGAGGCTATAGTGAGCTACGATTGTGCTACTGCACTCCAGCCTGGACAACAGAGGGAGACCCTGTCTCAAAAAAAAAAAAAAAAAAAAAAAGTTACCAATGTCCTTTTCAATTTGAATCAATAATATACAGTTAATAGGATACTTGGTTTTTTGATTATATATTGAAATGGAAAACTCTAGCTTATGTTAGGAGTGAGAGGGTCTTAAAGAAAGTATATGATTTAAAAAATATATTAAACACATTCTCTTTGCTTTATTCACAATTTGGAGTATTAAATGTTTTACCATAAAACATGTTTCACCATTGATTGCATTCCAGAAAAGAAGGGGAAGAATGTGACATGGCAAACAAAATATCTGCACATTATCACCATGTCCTAGCCAAAGTTTTCCTAATGAAATTACCACAGAAAAATTCTTTAGTTTCCTATTACTTGTGGAGAAATTTAAGAATTAGAATTAAGAATCACAATTCTAATTCTTAAATTTCTCCACAAACATGAACAGAAACACATTCAAACATGATCAGAAAGTCGCATTTGAAAACTGAAAGCTATCGTCACTTTACAGGAGTAATAGGGTGATTTTCCTGTTAGCCTCAATTTACACTTTCGTAGAAGTTGTCATGAAGGAATGACTATTCCTGTGCTGTTTCTGGTTGCAGGGTGTGCCCCATATGCCCAAGATAATATTCTCAGAAGATGGCAAATCCAACTTTTCCGAATCAATAAATTATGCAAAGTATAATAACAACTTCAAGAGCATAGCTAAACTGGAATTCTCAGCTTGAGTTTGTAATGATTTTCCTCTATCAAGCTATTGTTATTCTAACTAAATTTACTTTTTAGCAATTCCATATTCCAGCGTTCATTAGAACCAGAAACTAGATCTTTTATAATAATCCAGTCCATAATGTAATATACAAAGACAATTTTTACTTTGAAAGAGAAAGATGGTCAGTGGAGGCTCTGAGAAACTGTGCTATGTATTCAATTCATAAGAGTCACTAATAGACAATGTGGTTAAAAATTGAATCCATTAAATTGGCAGATATCTTCTTTTCAGGCTTTTACTTGCTGTTTAAACAATCTAGTCCTGTTACAGTTTACTTTTATAGTTTACAACACTGCACAGTGGTTAAGGGTGGACTCGAGCTGAATTTCTTATAATCAAATCCCAATTTCATTCTTACCAGCTCTGTGAATCTGGATAAATTATTTTATAATTTCTAGGTTAAGTTTCCTCATTTGCAAAATGGAAATAATAAGACTACCTACTTCATGTAATTTTTGTGAAGCCCAGATGAGATAATCAATGTAACACCTTTCAATGGCTTCTCATTTGTTTTAGAATTAAATTTGATTTCACTGATATAACCTAAAGGTTTGGATGCTGTTCATCTTGCCTAGAATACATTTTCCCATTTTCTTAGCATTGTCAGCTCATTTTCATTCTTCGGGTGTCACTTCAAATAACACTTCCTCAAGGACACTTTCTGTGACTGATCATCCATCCATCCATCTATCCATTCATCCAACACAAACGTTTACTGAGCACCTATCCTGCACCAGGCATGGTATTAGGTGCTGGGTTTTATTAAGTGAACAAAAGTGGCCAGTCTTACCCTCATCTTCTCTTGTCACTCTTCAGCATATGACCAAGTGTGTTTCCTGCATTTACTACAATCTGAAATAACCTTGTGTAATTATTTCATTAAAGTTCGAGCATCCTTAGTCCAAAAATCCAAAATGCTCCAAAATCTGAAACTTTTTTTGCCACACGATGCCCATATGGGTGGCTAAGATAGTGGCATCTTGGCTTTCTGATGGTTCAATGTACACAAACTTTGTTTTATAAAGAAAATTTTAAAAATGTATAAAATTACCTTTAGGCTATGTGTATAAGGTAGACATAAAACATAAATAAATTTTGTGTTTTAGACGTGGGTCCCATCCCCAAGACATTTCATTATGTATATGCAAATATTTGAACATCTGAAAAATTCCAAACTCCAAACAGTTTTGGTCTCTTTTAGATAAGGGATTCTCAACCGGTACTTGCTTTTGTCTATCTTCCATTTTAGAAAGTAAGTTTCAGGATAGCAGAAACCTTATGGATCTTATTTGCTATGTGGAATATAATTGGCACGTGTTAAGGGATTCAATACATGCTTTTTAAAAAGAATAACTGATTGGTTTTGTCCAGGAAAAAAAAAAAATAAGGCTAGGTGTGGTGGTTCACACTTGTAATCTCAACATTTTGGGAAGCCAAAGCCAGAGGATCGCTTGAGTCCAGGAGTTCAAGACCAGCCCGGACAATGTAGTGGGATCTCACGTCTACAAAAAATTTTAGAAATTAGCCGGGCCTGATGACACACACCTATAGTCCCAGCTATTTGGGAGGCTGAGGCAGGAGGATTGCTTGAACCCAGGTGGTTTAGGCTACAATAAGGAGTTGATTTTTAAAATTCTACTGTTGAATACACAAGTAGTAAAGAATTTTTAGCTCTTCACTCTAACTCAGAATTTTCTGTCATCCCATGCCTTGTGTGACAAAAATGCTAGTTGTCCATCCTATAATACGTCATATTCTTCTTCCTTATTCACAGAACCCTGGTTCTCACAGAGATGGCAATGGGTCCAGCTAGGAAACTATTTCCCCCAACCTTAACTCCCTTACAGATCAGGAGATCATGGAACACAGTCCTGGTTAATGAGATACGGGCAGAAGTCACTGTGTGAAGCTTCTAAGGAAAGTCTTTAAAAAGGGAAAAACTCAGCTAGCTTGTCTCTTTTGCCTTTCTGCCTTCCTATTTTCCCTGTCCAGAAGCAATATAGGATTCTAGAGATGAAGCAATGATCATCTGACACAAAGCGACCATGAGGGGAAGATAATTCCCTCCAGCCCAACATCCTGAAGCCATAAAAATGCCACCATTAAGCTCTATTTGAGCAGACATATACAAATCTAAACACACACACACAGAGTGTGATTTTTTTATGGAATAGTAGCAATAATGGTAGGCAGCAAATACATAATGGAAAAGGCCCTGGAAATTGAAAAGAAACAGACCTACACACTTTAGCTGACTTTGAATTTTCTCTGAAGTAAAAGCATATCTTTCTAACTATCTGATTGGTAGAGAAGACCCAATTTCTATTATGCGTTTGGTTCATACCATGTATATAACACATCAAATTCAATCTCCTGAGTTAAACAAACATGGTAGAAATAACTTGTGGATGTCTCAGTCTCTTTTGTTGTCATAGATCTGACTACAGAATTTTAAAAAGACTCTCACAAGTTTTTTTTTTTTTTTTTAAGAACAAAGGCAGATAGTCCTACAAGCCAGGTAAAACTAGTTCAGAGAATAGATTAAAACAATATTTCTGAAGTATATATTACAGAACTTGGGTTTAATAGCTGTTTCAGGGAAAAAGATTAAAACGGCTTTTGGAAATGCTGGGCTAGACATGTTATTTTTAAAATAGAATATCATATGGCCTTTAATATTGTGTGCTCAGAGTAAGAAATAAAGCAAACAACATCTCTCAATCTACCTTAGTCATGGAGCATCTTGTGTACCACAGAGCGTGGTTTGGAAAACACTAAAATTAAGAATTTTATTGTTCAAAATGTTATAGCTGTAATTAAAAAACTAATAATTTCAGAAAATACAAAAATAAATAATAGTAGATGCATCATGAAAATAAATATCAACCTTAAAATCTAGCCTTTAGAATAATCTGTCATCAGATTTTGTTTTAAAAATAAGCACACACAACAGTGGCATTAAGAAAGTGAAAAGACAATACAAGGACTGAGAGAAAATATTGTCAAATCATAAATCTGATATGAGACTTATACCAGAAAGCTTGTATATGAAATACAGAACTCTTAAACTTCAATAATGAAAAGAAAATAATCTAATTGAAAAATGGGCACAGGATTAAATAGACATTTCTCCAAAGAAGACATACAAATGGCCATCAAGTACATGAGAAGATGCTCAACATTAGCTACTGTGGACATGCAAATCAAGACCACAGTGAGATACCATCTTATACCCATTAGTATGGCTATAAAAACCATTTTTAAAACACACACATAGAAAATAACAAGCGTTGTTGAGGATGTGGAGAAATGAGGACCTTTATAATTTGCTAGTGGAAATGCAAAGTGATGCATTCACTTTGGAAAATCATTTGACAGTTTCTCAAACTTATAAACAAGGATTTACCATATGATCCAGCAATTTCACTTCTAGATGTATATTCCAGAGAAATGAAAACAAATATCCACACAAAAATTTGAACACAAATGTTCATAGCAGCATTATTCATAATAGCCAAAAAGCAAAAACAACTAAAATGTCTACTAACTAATCAATGGATAAACAAAAATGGTATATCCATACAATGGAATATTATTTGGCAACAAAAAGAAATGAAGTAGTACTGATACATGCTTCACCATGGATAAACCTTCAAAACATTATGCTAAGTGAAAGATGGTAATTACAAAAGACTGCAAATATTTTGATTGCTTTTATAAGAAAAGTCTGGAATAGGCAAATCTATAAAGATAGAAAATAGATTAGTCATTGATTAAGCCTGGAAGTAGTAGAGAGGTAGGTGAAATGAGAAGTGGCTGTTAACAGGCATAGGTGTTTTAGGGGACATGATGAAAATGTTCTGGATTAGTGGCGATAGCTCCATAACTTTGTGAATATACTAAAAAACAATGAATTGTATACTTTAAGTGGATAAATCACATGGTATGTGAATCATATTTCAATAATACCTCTATGCACACACACACACACACCTCACAGTAAAGGATCTCCTTGAGGAAAACCTGATAAACATCAGTCTTGTCATCCCTATTTAAATTTGAGAAGCACTCTTAAAAATATTGAGGAATAGAGTAGGGAATTATAACTAACTTCTTTATGTGTAAGATATTTTGGCTATATTAAACAATATGTATAAGCATGGCTTATTTCTAATAGAAGTGATAAGTATATGTATGATGATCATTATTCCTGTTCATAGTGACTTTGGAATTATTTAGGAATCTTTCCACTTACATTAGTTCCACCTGCAGAGTCTGAACCAAATGGAGATTTTGTAAGTACTTACACTGTTTTTATTTCAAAATTGGCTCCAGGCATAATACTCCACTGAAGAGATGCAATATCTAACATTTTTGGATTTGTTATTTTAAACTATAGTTCACCTAGTAGCTTTCATTTTCCTTTTTTTTTCTGTGAGTAAATCCCCTCTTAAAACACTTGAGCAGAGATTTCAGCATTAATATGTATAAAACATATTTTATTAATCGAATAATTCTCCAAATAATTAATGTTTTGACCAATATGTTACCCTTTACATATATTAATAATCACATATCCAATATTATATGCTGAGAGCTGTTGGATGCTGCCTGTACAACGAAGACAGAATTCTGGCCATCTCATTTTAATAGGGAAGAAAAATATGTAAGCATATCAAAACAAAATGTAAGCACACAAAACATTTTTTTTTATTAGTGGTTGAGTCCTTACTGTGTACCAGGCATGTACTAAGTACTGTTTATGCATTATTTTAAAAATCCTCAAAATAACCTTCTGGAGCAGTATTATTTCCCCTCTCTCATAAATGATAGAACTGGGACACATAGAGAGCTTTTACTCCGTGGAATCCCCTGAAGGTCCCACAGACAGAATGCAAACAAACAGCCAGAAGGTTTGCCTTTGAAACACTAACTCTTACTCTCTACATTTTATTCCTCCACGTATGAATGGGTAGGTGCTATAATTCACAAATACGGAAACAATGAATTCTTCCCTAAAAGGCTGGGGCATCAGTGAAAACTGAGCTAAAGAAAGCATGTAATGCTTGAGTTGGGTTTTAAGGTATGTATAGATCACCAGGGATGAGGAGAAATCCTAGGTAGATTGGGGTCAAGACAGATGGAACCTTATATGTGAAGTTTAAGAGTTCAGGGTATTCTTTAAAGGCAAGAGGAGACATCAGACACTTCAAACTATGAATTATATGAACATGTCTGTATTTCAGAAAGACAAGTCTATCAACATAATAGCAGATTATTTATGTAATGGGAGAATTCGTGGGAAGAAAACTGATGGCAAAATTACTTAGAAGACCTCTGCTAAATGTAGAGTTAAACACCATTTTTTATTAAAGTTCATACCTATTCTCTTTTTATTCCCACAGAGAAAGACCTGGTCAATTCAAGATTCATTTCAATTGCAATACAAGCATTTCACCCTTTCACATTTAATGATTAAGCCATAAAATATTCATGGTATCATCTTTGTTTTTGCATGAGGATGCAACTGTGTCAACAGGTATAATTTACTTCCCAAAAAAGCAAAGCCTAATAAATTAGAAAATCCATCAAAAGGAGATAAAGGACAGACATTTCAAAGGGGAAAAATATGATTCCTTTAAATAGGTAATCTACATCTCAATTGCAGCCTGAGACCCCTTAACAGCGCCAGAAAATGTGTCCAAAGGTCTAGAGTGGTTGCCAAGCAATGAGATTTCAATATTTTTAATTACACAGATTAGTGTGAAGGTTTGTCTCACTCAGGACATTGCACTTAAAGTATAAATGTGAATATGGATGAGAAGATAAAAACACTTATTTCGTGGCATACATCCTTTTAAGGGAGATCAATATATTGCTTTGCCTTTGGGGTCACTGTGACCCATTAGAGGTAGATCATAATCACCTCGCCTATTGAAGAGGACCAAAATAGAGGAAGTAGCACAAGCAAAGGTTGAAGGCCTTCAGAAAGCCATGGATACTCAGGCTCTGACAAGCAAATCCATATTGCGTATATTAACTAATTCAATAATCACTGGGTACCTACAACCTGCCAGGCACAGGTTATGTAAAAGAGACGAAAAGCTGAATGAGTCTCCACCTTGGAGGAACTCTCATTCTCTAGAGGGAAACAAAAAATGTAAATAATTACAATATAATAAATATCATAACCCTTAAAGTATCTGTTTCTCAGTGCCAGGAAAGGCTGCATAACGTGTGGCTTGAAGGTTGAAGAGGGTTTTAACAGGAAGAAATAAAGTAGGTCGGGTAGTGGGGGCTGGAGGATCATGCCAGGTATATGGAACACCCCTGGCAGATGCTAAGAATGTGAAAGTACACAGGTGATTTGCTCAGAAAAAAGACGGGTGCACGGATGACCTGTACTTAAGATGCACTAAAAAGAAAATGGTGGAAAAATCTGAATGTAATTTTGAAAGGCAGGCTAAGAATTTAGTAAATGTATACTATTGGTTTAAAATAGTCACTACTTTGTTCAGACTTATTCTTTAGAAAGATATAGTGTAAGAAAGTGGGGGCCGGGCACGGTGGCTCATGCCTGTAATCCCAGCACTTTGGGAGTCCAAGGGCAGGGCGGATCACGAGGTCAGGAGATCGAGACCATCCTGGCTAACACAGTGAAACCCCATCTCTACTAAAAATACGAAAAATTACCTGGGTGTGGTGGTGGTGCCTGTAGTCCCAGCTACTCGGGAGGCTGAGGCAGGAGAATGGCGTGAACCCGGGAGGCGGAGCTTGCAGTGAGCCGAGATGGCGCCACTGCACTCTAGCCTGGGAGACAGGACGAGACCACGTCTCAAAACAAAAAAAAAGAAAAAGAAACTGGGTATCACAGATTGTGGTCAAGTGAAGGTGGGTAACTCCAAGCAGAAAGACCTGTTATGACACAGTTCTATAATCCAGGCAAGAGATAAGGAGATCTTGAGTCAAGGCAGAGACAACAGGAATGGAGGAGATAGATACGGAACATGGATAACCATTTCTGAGGTGGAATTTTATTTACTTAAAGAAGTTGAATAAGGGAAGCCATGAAAAAAGGAAAATACTGCTCACAATTTGTGTACTTTTCATACTGTACTATAAATAACTATCTTGAAAAAAATGCAAACTCCTTAATGGCAGGCCTAGCTGTGCCTGGCACCTACAAGTTAGTTAACTAATTAATTACATAAATGCTAAAATGTCAAGTAGTATAGGTGAAGTTCCAAATTATTGTTACGACCATAATTGTATTATGTTTGAAAGTTATCTCAATATAGCATGGGACACTTAATATATTCTTGTTGACTGTGTTGACAAACTTTCAATAAAGAGAAACTAATACACAAAAACCTGACATAAATGTATCTATTCAACCCAAATGTTATTTCTCTTGTCAGTATTGCTAATATTCACATTGAATGGTAGTTATTTGCCTGTCATGTTTAACCACATCGGTGTTGCCAATCTGTATTTGTAAGAAACCAGAGAATCTCTCAGACTGATTGGTAAATGGATAGATTTATTCCTTTAAGTTCCATATACCATAAATGGGTATATTTATACCTTTAAGTTCCATATACCATAATCGTCAGCTTAATAAATGTAAAATCATTACATAAATAAGTTAACATAAATATAAAATAATTACATAAATAAATTACATGATTTAAAATAATTACATAAATTTCAAATACCCACACAATATATATATATCCACAAATTACTCCAAGTTAAATAAGGCAAATGCCTAGAATCTAAATCATTATATTTCTTACCACAGATTTTGTCAGTGTGCCTTTTTTTGTCTTACCTATCTATCCCTTTTATTTATAGCTCTTTATATAGCTTTTCATAAAGATGACTCTACATGTATACTTACTTTGCATTCAGAGAACATATTAGTAAATAAGCACAAACTAAATAAAAATTAAGTTTCTTAAAGTTTTCAATGTATCTGCTCCATATTTTGCTGTTTGTCACTTTCATCTCTGAGGGCAGAAGTTGGAACTTCAAGGTATAGATCTATCCATTAGACTTGCACACAGGACATAAGATATATTTTTAAAAAACTTTTATTTCAAAGTTCCTAAAATTAAATAACAAATAGAAGTTTATGAGATGGAATAAACAATTTAAAAATAAGTCAGAATTTTCAATATAAAATAAATCCTCTGATAATTCCAAGTCTTCAATTAACTTCTTAGGTATTTTGGAAAGTACCACTCTTGTCAAAATAGTGGTATCATTTGTTTAATAATAGCCCAATGTCTTGACACTGTAATTCTCTAATAAGGATATACTTCCCAAAGTTCAAAGAAATAGTTACAGTGCAATTTTTTTTTTCCAACAGAATAAATTTCACACTAAGTTTTAAGTCTCAGTTCTGCAACCTTCAGAAATTCATGTCACCTCTCTGGGCTTCACAGAAACGTATAAGACAGGATAGGCTACTACTGTCTTATCACAACTACCGTCTTACCCATCTAGTAAGGATTTTATGATGGAGCAAAGGAGAGATCAAAAGGAGTACCTTCTTATCTAATATAATGATTGTGAGTAGAAGAAATCTACTTATATTGTGATTTTAAAACTCAACTATACATTCTGTAAATTTAATATGGTCAAGTATCCAAAGTATAGAATTATCTTTAATTTTAATTTTTCCCCTTCACATCAAATAAACATTATTTTTTCCTGTAATGATGGAATAAAGGGATCACCACTTATAATGCCTTATCAGCCATCTTGCAAGAACAAATATGGGAAAATGTTTACCTAGATGCAGTTAGGTTTTTTGGTTCGTTTGTTTTTAACATAACCAGCTTTTGCTGAGGTAGTAGAATAAATGGAACAATTTCGTCTCAGAATATGAAGATAAATAGAAACTCTTCTAAGAGGGATGAAGCTAAGAGGGGAGCTGTGTAGGTATCATAACTATGTCCTGATAGGGGGAACCCTCTTAGCCTCTGGGAACTTCAAGCAACCTACTTTGGGGTGACATTTCAAAGGAGCAGACCTCTGGATTATCATAAGGGAGAGTGCTTATCCTAACAAAAACCTGAACCAGATAACAAAAAATATATTTTCATTTTCAGGATCCCAGTTTGAGCTTACTATAAAGTTTTAATTAAACAGTCAGAACTTACACTGCATGGAGGTGTTTAAGAACATGATTAATTTCTAAAAAAAGAACAGACCATTATTCCAATTAATGTACAGATCAAGAGGCCTATAGGAGGACTTGAATGATCCTTGTTCCATTGTTTAATTTGTTGATGTACATGTCTCTTTTTAAATTACTAATTAATTTTAGCTTGAAAAGGGGGAAATTGTTTAAGCAATACTTTTCCATAGTGCCAATTCTTAATAAAATATATATTTTAAGCTAGGCGTGATGGCATACACCTATAGTTCCAGCTACGCAGAGTGTGGCTGAGCTAAGAGTGGGAAAATCATTTGAGCTCAGGAGCTAGAGTCCAGCCTGAGTTACACAGTGAGACCCCATCTCTTAAAAAAAAAAAAAAAAAGTATTGTATAGTCATTAATATATATTCACAGACTCATAGTCAATTCTTGAAAAATATTTGAATCTATTATTGGGTACTCACATTAGATTTATCTCATGAAATGTATACTCTGAGTCTTATTTCTACTACCTGGAGTTGGGTATGCCCATAAGTTGTAGTAATATGTTCAAGTTTAGCTGACTAATTCATTGACTACTATGAATTATGGTACAGCTTATAAGTTATAATTTGAGTGTTATCAACTATAACTTATAGTTTGAGTGTTTACACTAAGCAAAGAAAAAGATATAACAATTATATTATTCTCCAGATTTCATTAACCAACTGTGGGAAGTGAAAGAAATGATCGAATAACTTTCGTCTCCTCAAGTTTGAGTTTTTATTTTAATAAATGAAGCCTGTACCTGAAATTATCAGACTTCAAGATTGTGTTATAAATGAAATAAGTCTGTAAAAAGTTAACCAAAAAAATGGACAACAGAAAAATAGTCCTCATAACAATTTGTGAATTACGGTGCATTTATCTTTACAGCAAAAGAAATTAAAAAGTTTTATTTCTAGAGACAGGCATTGAGCACTGAACCTGGGAATTAAACTGGGTTCCAGACTTGACTACCTTGCTAATTACTTCTCCAGGAGACCATGACTACTAATATCTATGATGTATTAGTTTGCTAGAGCTGTCATAACTAGGTAAACAAATTCAGTGGTTTAGAACAACAGTAATTTATTATCTCACAGTTCCAGAGGCTGGAAGTCTGAACTCTAGATGTCAATAGGGCTATGCTCTCTCACATCTCTAAGAGAAGAACCCTTGCCTCTCCCTGGCTTCTGGTTGGTTTGCTGGCAATTCTTGGGGTTCCTTGGCTTGTAGATGCATCATTAGAATTCTCTGTCTTCAGATGGCCATCTGCCCTCAAGGGGTGTCTGTGTCCAAATTTCTCTTTTTTATAATGATACCAGTCATGTTGAATTAGGACCCACCATAATGACTTCATTTTAACTTGGTTACCACTGCAAAGACCCTATTTCCAAATAAGGTAACATTCTGAGGTGTTAGGGCTTAGGATATCAACATATCTTTTGGGGAAAACACAATTCAACTCTTAGTATATGGGTCTCAGTTTTCTCAACTACATAATAGGGAAGATTATTATTATACCTAAAGGGGCTCTCAACCAATTATGGATGGAGCAATTTTCATTTTCTCCAAGTAAAATATATGCTTGGTAAGTGGTATTAATAGCACTTGCTGAATGAAAGAACTCAGTGAGAACTGTGCTACCTTCTGCACTTTCTGGAAAAACCTACTTGGAACAATTATACATGTAGTAATTGACCTGTGATTCTTCTGGTAGATTTTATTTAGAGATTTGGGACTCCTCAATTAGATAATCTCCAAGACCTTTCTAGCCATGACTTTCATGATTCTAGAACATATTTAAAATTTGAATTCCCGTTATAGAGATAAAATCAACAAGACAAACATATCTGTCCTGCTCATGAATTTTTAACATGAAAACCTAAAAACCAGGAAAAAAGTCCCTCATAGTACTTAAAATATTATTCTTATTAACACTTTTACAAATGCTCTCCAGTTTCTCTAAACTAGAGTCTATTCTCTGTAAATACTCTGTTTCATCTATAAATATATACTTCTCAGGATATACTCATTTTGATAAATCATAGTATTCATAAAAATGTCATCAAGTACCTATTTGCTAGATGTTATACCCCTAGCCTCTGTCATAATATGTGCTCTGCAAAGGTCTTGTACCTCTCCCTCCCTTCAGTCATTTCAGTTGTCAAAGGCAGATGTTAATTAAAATCCCATCAGGCATGTCCAATGGGCATACCTTATTTATCAATATCTTATTACTAAATTATTGTAGATGCAGTAAGTACTAGGAAGACAATGGCCTCATCAAAGATTTTGAACATTATAAACATAATCAAGGTTGCAAAGAACCATGCTAAAAGGACTTAGATATTCCTTGTGGAGGGAGAAGCTTTCATTCATTTACCTTGGCTCTCCACTAGGTTGAACTTCTCTGTCCCTGTGCCTCTGATTCAAAGTGTCATCATTCCTCCTGGGGCAACTACCGAACTGCCACCATCAGAATATTTCACAATATATTATTCAACACCAGTGTGCTAGCACAGATCACAAAACACAACCATGTACATAATGTCAGTAGCTGGGGTTTGAGAAAGGGAGTAAGATGAAAGCAGGGCTGCATTGAAAAGACTAAGAAATAACAAACCAAATGCAAATCAGTGTGACAACCTCCTAGGTTGGAAATTATTCCCAGCCTAAATTTTTAGCAACTGAGAACAACTACTCACGATAAAAATGACAACCACCAAAAGAAACAATTAAAGTAGTCAGGGCATTACAAAGCCTATGTACCCTTTAATCATCCTTTTAAAACCTGCTCAAAAGGACTGGGCCCATTCTTACAAACTCCCTCACTTTCAATCTGAGTCCGAGCCTCAGAAAATCGAACACTTACAGCCGGGTAGACAGAGCCTGAGAAAGTTTTTTGAGTTTTGCTTTTTTTTTTTCCTTTTAAAGTTATACAGACACACATAAAATGTCTGCTTCTACATTTTAGCCACCGCAACATATAAAATGATGGGGTTTAAACAGTAAAATAACAATATAATGGGGGGAAAAAGTTTTGCCCCTGGCATCGGGTATTATAAACATCAAAGAGTGCCAGTATAAACCTTTATTCAAGAGACTGGGTTCTTTGTCAAGCAATGCCTTTCTTCCAAAACATCCTTGCTGCCATATGTCTGTACTCAGCCAGCTGCAGATCTAATAAGAAAGTTCTTATTCATGTTGTATAATGTTTTACAGGTTTGCCACGGGGGTCACTCACTGTGAGTCCTTTACGTCAGAGTCAGAACTCTAACAAACAGACAGCGGAAAGATGCCAAGAAATGTAGGTTGGGAGGAGAGAGGACCCAGGAAAAAGAAAAGAAACTGTGCATCAAGCTCATAGCCTTTCTATTTATCTGGCACTCACTGAATGCCAGAAACAATGTTTTTGTTATTATTATTAGAGAAGAAAGAGAAAGGAAAAGGGGCAACTATTAGGTTGTATAAACATTATCATTCACTATAAGATCAGAAATACTTAACTAACTCTCCTGGCTATCTATTTAGAAACGAGTGATCCATTCATCTTCTCAAATGTTTAGAAGCTATTTAATTATGTTTCTGTTATAGTATTCATTATGTTAAAAAACAAACAAACAAAAACAAAACAAAAAAACACGGCCGGGCGCAGTGGCTCACCCCTGTAATCCCAGCCCTTTGGGAGGCCGAGGCAGGCAGATCACCTGAGCTCAGGAGTTGGAGACCAGCCTGGCCAACATGGTGAAACCCCCTCTTTACTAAAAATACAAAAATTAGCCGGGCATGGCGGCAGGCGCCTGTAATCCTAGCTACTCGGGAGGCTGAGGCCGGAGAATTGCTTGAACCTGGGAGGCGGAGGTTGCAGTGAGCCGAGATCGCGCCATTGCACTCCAGCCTGGGGGACAAGAGTGAGACTTGGTCTCAAACACACACACACACACACACACACACACACACACACACACACACACGGAAAAAAATGTCTAATGGCCTTAAAACATGAAGATGTTTTATTAACTTCATAGTTTACTTCAATAAAGGAGTTGGCTACATCATCAATTACAAACACTATATTACCAATACAAACTCATGTTGACATGAAATGAGATTGAGCAAGTAAAAAAAAAAAATCAGTTTAAGATAGGCACTATAGGAAATAACATAAACTGGCATCCATTCACTTTTCAAAAACTGAATGGAAGACAGCTTTTACTGAGTCTTTCCTATCGCAAATACCACATGCCTTGCTATGAACTCATTAAGTAGATTTGTAGGTCATTCACAGAACATGGATCTCTGCTTCCAGATGCTTAGAGGTTTAGAAAGCATATTATACATACCCATATTACTTTATTTTTCCATGATGACTTGCTATAATTGTAACACTTTTTCTAAAAAAATTTGATTTAAAAAATGATTTTCGAGTGAGTTTTTAGATCCCAGACATTGTTCAAAACTTTAATCACAGGCAAATAAGTTTTCAAAATGATATAATGCAATCTCAATGAAATTGAAATATTGCTGGCTCATTTAAAATACAGAATCTAAAAGCCAATAAAAAGATACTTACAGAGTTGCTGACTAGAAGTCAACTTGAAAATAATATCAATAGAGAGAAAAATAATTTTATTGAGGAACAATAGTATCAACTAAATAGAAGGTGAGCCAGTGTGTAAAGAAGGTGAAGATATGTCTCACCCCTCAAGTGTGATGTCCATGTCACCACAGAGGTCTCAAACAATAATCTTCATATGAATTCAGAAGCACAGGTGGCATTAAGAGTTTCAAAATACCTTACTGGTGAATTTTATATTAGTGTCCAAAGCCTTACCAACTTTGAAACAAAACTCCTCAAGTATAAGGTTGTTTTCTTTTACTGAGAAAAGTGATTATTGTTTTTCACTCTTATTTATGAATACTCAAAGAAAAGCACAAATCTCCAAGTAAGAAATTTTTCTGCAGTTCTCAGTACTGATAAGATAGCAAGTTTTGGTTACTCATTACCTCATTGCACAGTTTTCTGATTTTGTCAACTTTTCTCTTATATCTCAATCCTTTATCCTCTCATACTTTTAGAAGTACTCTTTAGTAACCTTACCAACCAGACTAAAGCCCCCAAAAATGAAGTAATATCTTGTAGTCGGTCAAATTTTACTGTCTTCAAAGACATTCAGTCAGCAGCAATGTTACACAGCAGAATACCAAAATCCTATTAAGAGTAAATCATATAAACAATGACTGGTGTTATATTCTGAAATAGTGACTGACACTAAAGGGTCTTTGTTCAAAACAATTTTCTTGTTGCTTCAATGAAAGCATCTTGAAGATATTTTGAAAGTACACAGTGATAAGGTGAAACAGATGATGTCAAAAGCCAACCCCCCCACCAAATCAGAATGTTTCCATGTTAAAAGATTTGAAAAAGGAACAATAACATTATTATTCTTAAAATCAATTTTAGTCCCTCAAACTCCATCTTGTTGGCAACATTACAAGTCCTTCAAATGTAAAACTGAACATGATGATAGTAACAAGAATAGTAAACGATGATGACTACACAACATATTTTTGTAAGCACACTTCCTGGGTGACCTCATTCAGTCCTCACAACACATATATTACTATTCCTTTTATACAGATGAGGAAACTGAGGCACAGGGAGAATAATAACTTGCCCAAGGCTCAGGAGCAGTAATGTAGCTCCATCTTCTTTTTTGTTTGAGACAGAGTTTCACTCTTGTTGCCCAGGCTGGAGTGCAATGGTGGATCTCGACTCACCACAACCTCCGCCTCCTGGGTTCAAGCGATTCTCCTGCCTCAGCCTCCCGAGTAGCTGAGATTACAGGCATGCACCACCACGTCTGGCTTTTTGTATTTTTAGCAGAGACGGGGTTTCTCCATGTTGGTCAGGCTGGTGTCGAACTACCAACCTCAGGTGATCCGCCCGCCTCAGTCTCCCAAAGTGCTGGGATTACAGGCGTGAGCCACCGAGCCTGGCCTAGCTCCATCTTCTAACCACAAGAGGGTAGTGCACAGAGGTTACCTCTGAGGGCAAGGAATGGGGTGAGACAGATTAGGGACCCACAGGGGCTTTCCAAGATTGTGGAATGGTTACTTCTTAGACTCAATGGTTGATGCCTGTGTGTTCATTTTATATTTTATTATTATTCTTGTAGTAAAAATAACATACATAAGATATATAGCTATATATAAAATATCTTTAAATGATATGCATATGTAATACTATATATGTTATATGTGCTCTTTAATTTGTGATCTATTTCACAATTTAAAAATTTAAATAAAAAACTAGCTATTATACAAATTTTAAAAGTGGCCTAAGTAGCATCTTGACTGAATTTGAGATTTAGGCAATAAACTTCATCATCTTTTAGTGAGCACGCACCATGATCTTGGCAAAATTTTGTCACATTCTAGAAGATAACTGAAGATTCCCCCTCTCTTCTAAGAAAAAAGGCTTTGGCAAGTAATGGCTACTCTAGGCTGTGGTTTTCTCATTCAAAAACGAGGAAATGGGACAGATTATCGTTACAATACCTTGCAGTTTTAGAATTGGAAGGATGTGAAGAGCTAAATGCAGCCGCAACTGCTACGAAAACTTGTCACTGAAACCTAAACACAGTGGGTAATACCAGAATTTGTTAAATCAGGAGTGCAGATGAAGACTTATTCTATAGAGTGCTTCCATTTTATTCCTCCTATCCCTTTCTTAAGCTGTTCCCCTGGGGCCGTGATGGTAGTTCTACAAGTAAACATGACAACTGCTAACTAGGGTTCAAGACTTGGTTGCCCACTAAAGAGGTATGAGGCCTTAGACAGTCATTTAACCGTTCCTCCCTTTAAATTTTTGTTAAATATATGAAAATACCTTTTATCAGTGATACACACATGTAAAGTAATAAACTTGTACCTTCCTAAAGAGTATGTGCAATTGAAATAACATTTTAAATGTTCCCAATAGCACTTGATGAGTCATTTTAAAGCAAAGAACTTTTCCACGAAGTGAATCATCCACTGATTATTCTCTTCTATAATTCAAATTTTAAAACCATTTTTTACTTTAAGTGATACATTCCTACATCAGGGAAGTATTGTTTTCTGAAAGAAATCCCAAGAATCACACACCCGGTTAGAAATTATAAATTTCATTGTTGCTTTGGTCAACAGCTCAGGGTATTCAAATCAGAAAATATCAAGGTCTAGGACACTAAAAATCAACATTTGAATTCAACATTAAGAAATGCCTCTGTGTAAGTGGTAATAAATAAGACAACTGTCAAAATGATCTAAGTACTATTAACTTAAAAAGAAAGAGAATTATTCTTTTGGCTCTGCAGACCAAAGAATTTGCCTGTTGAAAGTTCAATAGAGGAAAAGGAAATTAGAGAAAGAGGACAAGATCACAACTGAGACAAGAGGAAAAGGAGAGCGCTCCTCCTCTAGGCAGAATTGTGTATGCTCTCTGCATATTCTCCAAGTTTCAAGGACAATCTACAGCGGGCAGCTGACGAGTCTGGATCCCATAAACTGGGAAGGGAGAACACTTACCTGTATGGCAAGAAGCCCTGGCCTGTGAAAGTCAAGAGGGACCTGTGGCACCAAGGACTCCGAAACAGAAACATGGCAACTTCAAGGAAGGCATTAAACTTGGGATTGGTCTAGGATGCTGCCATTTCAACATATCAATCTCAAGATCAACATAGCAAAATATTACTTATCATTCATTAGAATTTTCACTATCTTTAGCCTAATGCCACCCACCCCACCCCCCAGGTATACCCCAGGACTTGGTATTTAGACCTCCTCCATGTGCATTCATTCCCTTGGTGATCTCAGGCTAACTAGTTTTTTAAAATACCATTTATATGACCATGACTCCCCAGTTAATATTCCCAGTGCCAACCTTCCCCATGAATGGCATACTCACAAATATAGCTTCACACATGGCTAATGAGCTTTTGAAACAACTTTTCTAAAATAAAATGTGTTATTCTTCCCCCAAAGTCTGCTTTTCCCTGCCCCACCCCATTTCATTTTTTCCCATCTTACTATGAGGTAACATCAGAGATCAGTAGGTACCATCAACAACCTTAGGATCATTCTGCCCTCTCACATCACATTTCCAATTTATTCAATAGCAAATTCTGGAGGTTCAGCCCTTCTAAAGACATCACAATTCCAACCGTGCCTCAACTCACTAAAATCTCTAACCTAGATAACCACAAAGCTTTCCTCCCAGATATTCTCACATCATTCAAGTGCTCAAAGACAAAGACAACACCCCAAAAGCTACACACTTTTACACTGTCCATCTTCTTTCCCTGTTTTATTTTCTTTATAAAACTCAGCCTTTCCTGGCATACTTAATAATCATCAGTTAATTATCTGTCTTTTGCAGTAGTTCTCAAACTTTCACAATCACCTGTTAAAAGACAAATTGTTGAACCCCACTCTCAGAGTTTCAGATTCAACAGGTCTAGGCCGGGGCCTTGAGAATTTGCATTTCTAGCAATTCCCAGCACACTGATACTAATGATCTGGGAACCACACTTTGAAAAACACTGCTCTACAGAGTGTAAGTTCCTGGAGACGAGGGCCCTTGTGTTGATGGTCACTGTATCGCAAGCACATGAGAGAGCAGACGTGAATGATGCTGTAGGGTAAACTTAAGCAAACCCTTAGAATGACCCTGTACAGTAGACACACCTGAAAGTGTGTCCCAAGCTAGGGAATCTAGTGGACAGCCCGAAGATTTGTTCTTTGTCTGTGAGGAACATCTGAAACCCCATCCCATCCCATGGAACATGGGCCATACAGAGGAATGAGGCCCTGAGTTTTGGGTTAATGAGGGTTGCCAGGTGGAGGTCATAAAGGAGAGAGTGTTAAGTGAAAATGCTACATAAACTGCATGCTGTTTGCAAGTGGTTGCAGTTTTCCTGCCCAGCCTGCCACCACTCGATCATTTCTGTAGGTAAGTTGGTTCTCCTGTCCAGCCCACTGCCACTGACTCTCTCCACTGTATGTAAGCTCCTAATGAAACTCCATGTCTCCTTTGTTGGCTCTGGGTCTCTTCTTCAGCCTCTTGAACCTAGTACCTTCCCTATTGAGGTTAATGAGGGTTCGGCACAACAGACGCTCAATAACACTCGTTGAACAAATGAATTAATAATCTTGAAATAAACCTATTTTCATATTACAGACATTTCCATGAGCATTTGATTCTAAATAATTTATCTCAAAGCTTCAAAACTACAAAGCATAGTATAAAATACACACATATATCTTTTTAAAATGGACTGTGTATCAAATTGGAAATCTGGGCATTACCAATCACTATGAAACACACTGATAAGACAGTGTACATGTTCAGTATCACTAATTCACAACTGAGTATTCAATTCATTTAAACTCACTTACCTTTCAAAATGACTGGCTAAAATGCTTGATTACACTCCCAACATCTAAGGTTTTCTAGACTTAAAAAAAATCTCTTATTATTCATGTTACCACTCCTCTTTCGTACCACAAATTTTATCTCATAGAAGCTAGATTGTGTAGAAGTTCCTGGCTCCAAAAGATGTGTATAAATTTAAAACTATATCCACCTATTTCCTTCCTGTCCAGCCAGCCTGTTTCTAGACACCTGCACATGAGCCTGATTCTTACAACCCCAAGAATAGAAAAAAAAAAAAAAAAAAAAAAACACTCCAGGAGAGACAGCCAGGAGTTTAGCCAGGAATATATTTGAAGCAAAAGGAAAAGGTATACAACAAATAAAACGAATGGCACTTGCAACAAAATATGTTTACATCCACAGGAGAAGCCGAGGCCATTCTTTAGTTCAAACTGTAGGACATGAAGAACGGCCCATCACAGAGGTGAAGAGGATGTTTCATGAGCCAAGGTCTCCCCTCTGGATCTCCTCCCTCAGTTTTAAATCATCAGCCCCCTTTGCAGCATGAGTCCCAAGTGGGTTGCCAAGTACAAAGCAGAGAACTCACTGCACTAAACAGATGCTAGTATTTCTCAGAACAACACTTGGCTCTGGCTTCTGTTTGCCTGACTCTGACCCCATTCCTCCTTTTGCCACAGGGCTGACAGCTGATGGTGGGTGCTTCTGAGCATGCAAAGCCAAGAAGCGGCAGAGGGATCATCAAACCTTGGGCCAAATCCTAGAAATTATTTGGCAATGTGATCTGTTGTCCTGCTACTTTATGTTTTCATAAGCATACAGTAAAACAAGCCAACAATCAAAAAACACAATATAGCAAAATCTTCTCATTCTACTGGCAGACATAAGAAATATTTATAATTTATTTTCCTAAGCATCTGCATGTGTCTTTTGGCTGACTACTCATGGTGAATTTTTACTCCTATGTTGGTTGATAGCCAGCACGCACCAGGATGGAACTCAACCACTTCTAAGCAACTGCGTATTCAGGAAAAAATAAAGCCAATTTGAATGGAAATTCAAGTCAAATAATTAGCTAAATATGCTGTTGATTTTAGCTCCTGAATTTCTTTAGGAATCATGTCATTGCCAGCCTAAAACTAACCCACCCAGGGCTCCACATTACTTACAGAAAAAAGTCCAGTGTATTTGTCATGGCATAGATGGTTTTTTATTATCACATGCCTCCATTCCAGCACTTCAGTTGCTTCTCTTTGTATCATGTGCTTGGCGATACTGCACTACTTGAATTTCACCAAACACGTTGGATTTTTCATTACTGACACCAATGACTATGGTGCAATTCACAGGCTTTAGCGTCAAACATACCTAGGTTCAAAGCTTAGTACCCTCACTGAATAGTGATGTCACCTTAGGCAAACTTCTTTAAATCCGAATCAGCTGCATCATCATTGAAATGAGGATTAAGGACATCTACGTTGGAGGAGTATGGAGAAAACTGATGTGAGATGATGTCCCTTAGCAAAGTACCTGGAGCAGCACAGGCCTTACTTTCCTCACCACCCCTCTGCCAGCTCCAGCTCATCTTCCAAAACCCGCCTCAAAAGTCATTTCCCTGATGGCAGCCTTCCTTCTCTGATGTGCCTTTTTTGTTCTGCCACAGGACTGAGAAAATCAATCAACCAAACAAAAATCCCTTTCTCTTCCTTTGCTATTGGGAACTATATCTTGCACATATGTTCATTAGTGCAGTTACTTTATGATGCAGCACATATTTTTACATTCCCTTCTTCATTAATCAGCAGTAGACATACTGTGTCTAAATTATCTTCATATTAAATACTTAAATTAATACTTTCCACAAAGCATACTTCATAAATGTAGAACTTAATGAATATAGAGATCAAAGGGAAAATTCATACAATGTGTTCTATGAGCACATAGTAGAATAGTTTTTATTCACTATCCTTTATTATTGCAGATATCAAAATTGAGATATATATTCCTTACTTAACAAAGATTTGTCAGTAATCAATTCCATACCAAGCATTGTAGACATAAAAGTGAATATGACATTGCCTTGAGATGTGACTCAGCTTATAGGGGTAGCCACAGACTCTGTGTACACAACTCCAGGGGGCACCAGTCATAATTTGGCCACTCCTGGTGTTGTGTAACAGGAGTTTCCAGACTCACTCCATGATATCTACTTGCTTTAAGAGAGGGACTTTCAAAATATAAGTAGAGAGAATAAATAATAACTATCTTTATAAGTATGGCAAAGTTAAAGAACTCCTCCATAAGGAGCCACATTTAGTCACATAAACTACAACACTACATAATCATATACTTCCTAGTCTCATAAAAATGCCAATTGCTACCCCTAAAGTTATGAAAACCATTTTACACAATCTTCTTTAGCAACACAGATCAATGCAATGACTATCTGCCACATGTAGCAATTTCAATTAAATGAAATGAAATCAAATTTTAAAAAATTCAATTCCTCAGTTACACTAGCTACGCTTCATGGATGCAATAACCACATGTGACTGTGGCTACCAGATTCAACAACATAGCTATAAAAAAATCCATCAGTACAGAAAGTTCTAAGTGTTGCATCTAGAGAATTAAATAAAAGTCTTTTAAAAAAAAATCTGATTATGCCTCTGTTCATTTAAATCCATTATTAAGTGATTTATTAACTCTTTTACCAAAAAAATTGGTCACCATTCTCTTTTACATGCAAAAGGGAAAAAAAAAGATGGAAGAAAAAACACTTCGGATCTGAAACGTCTATTAATCTTGGTTTCCAAATATGGAAATACTCCAATCCAACACTAGGAAGGCTTTTTTTAATGACGGAATAGTTTACATAATTTTAAAAAGCAGTCTTCTATTCAAAATATATATTGCTTTTGCTTTCTTTTTGAATTCAGTTATTTTATTAGCCACAGGTAAAGGGATAAATTTGGTTATACTTGGAGATCTTCTCCCAAATGAATCTTATTTTTTCTCCAGTATTAAATATCTTTGACGCTGTAACTCTGAGCCCTCTAAAAGTTCAGTCATTGTCATAGCAAGGATTAGAAAGCTTTCAGAATATGTCCTCTCAGGCTGTAAAAAACAACTGATTCTTAGTCTTTATATGTTCATGCAAAAAATTTTCTATGCCTGTAATACATTTGAATATTGAGAAGATCTCTCTTTATAAAGCAGTCCCAGGAATGAATAACCAGTCTTTCTGAAGCACTGGAGCAATTTGTTTGCAATTTACCCTTATGGGGCAAATATGTTGTGTCTCCCCATTCTTAGGGAGATATAAGTATTTTGATATTCAAACAGTGCATAGGAATTACCCATGAAAGAATAGCTGTTGCCAAGGAGGGAGACATGAGTCCCTGTCTGTCTCCAGAAAAGAACATAGCACAGTCAGTGTTTCTCAAAATGTGCCTTGGACCACGCGGATTAGGAGTCTCTTTGTAAACGGGTGTTACTAAGTGGATTTCTGTGGGCTACATTCAGGATCCCAGGCTTATTAAGTCATAATCCTAAGGTTGGGACCTAGGAATGTGCATTTGTCAAGTTAGCGAGAGATTGGTGTGCACATTCTAATTTGACAACCATTGTCAAAGTGGCAGGGATAAGAGAAAATGGCCCCACATGACATTTCCCTGACCTACTGACTGAGCCTGAAGAGAGGAAAACCTGATATTTAAGATAATTAATAAGTTTTATAACAACAAACCCAGGGATCCCACTTCAGTGATTTTTACTTATTTGTAAATAAATATAATCTTAAGGATATCCAGTAGAATTAAATCACAAATACTCAGTTTGTCATAGGAGGGAGCTGTAGGAAACACAGCAGAAATTTTATAAAGAAGCTTATTTATGTCATCATGGTGCCCATTATACAACCGAGAAAAAACATTCTGAATAAGAGTTTATAATAATCACACAACATTTTTATAACCAAGCAATCCAAATATACTCCGAGGGAAAGTATCCTCTTTTCTCCCCATTGTTCAAAGTGTCACATAATCCCCATAGTCCAACCCCTTCTTCATAGTATAAACTGGTCAAGAACCAGGGCTATGTCTTGTTTCCTCAGTCATGTTTTATTCCTGGTACCTAGATCAACTTAGTTGTTAAATCAAACCTTTTTGAATCAATGGATGGAGGCACTAATGATAACAAGTACAACAAATGGCACTAGCTACTCTGAAAGAAATAAACCAACTTTCAAAATTACTTACCATTTTCTAGAACTGCATTGGAAAGTATGAAATAGAAGAACACATTTCTGCTGTCGACAGAGTCAAACTACGGGGCTTTACTGGCAACTTTGCCATTCAGTAAATGCCTGTGAGACACGAGCAAATCTTGTGCTCTCCTGGGGCTCTTTTTCCCATCTGTACAAAGAGGAGTAAAACAAGATGCTCTTCCTGCTTTGAAATTCTATAATTTGTATTGGGAGAAAAGAGTTCCTCATCCTAGTTATAGTTTTTAGCCTCACAGAATAAAATACTTTAGCTCATTCTTTTGAATAAAACTTATCTCAATGTAAATTACATTGGTGACATTACAATTCCTGCTGGTCTCTCTAATTAGTTAAGCTTCACTACATAGAAAAATATTTAACTTAACAAATTAGAAAATAAAAACGTTTGATTTTTGTAGTCAAAGAGGCCATAGCATAATGGTTCAGAGCCTGTCTCTAGAATCAGACTTTTATAAACATATTCACTATTAAATTAATCGCAGTGAAAGCAACTTGAAACATTTAAAGAAACCTCATTAGAAAATAACTTGAGAATGCCATACCCTGAAAGAAATGATCCAGCACAAACCAAAGACATTGAGGCTTCATTTTTTACATGTGTAAATGCATAGGTATTCTACATGCCAGGTAATGACTATGTTGATCATAGTACATTTAAAATATATGTGAAGTAGAACTGGCCGTGTAAATTACAGGATTGTTTCACTAACATTTTGAAAGATGCAAATCAAGCAAATCATAGTTTTCTTTTACATGTCCACTTATTTTAAGTGCCACTCTATTAAACAAGAAATAAATGAAATTCATCAACGGCTCAGTAATTGACCCCACATAAAGCAAGACCTGGAGGTATCACTATCTAATAAGGTCAGAGACTTCACCAAAATGAATACCCAAAATCCATCCCTTTTTTGAATGAGTTTGAGTAAGAATCTATGAAAAAAAAGTATGCTTGTCTTCACATTTCCATAATAATTATCACTTCTCCCATTACCTTTGGGAGGTTTTGAAAGGTCAAAAACTTTCCTTGGCATGGCCTCCTGCCCAGAGAATACTAAGCCAACATGTTCTGGAAAAAAAAAAAAAAATACAGTGTGAGATTCTACACCACTAAGGAGATCAGGGATACTCTAGTCTGCTTCGGATTTCTGCATTAGTTAGAATACTCCACGTGTCCAGTGGAAGGTCAGTTTATTGTAGATTCTTTCCAGTGTAACCCAGTTTCCGGAGTGAAAGTTTGAGTGTCCAGAGGGCTAGCATTTCCAATCTGTGGTTATCTAATACAACATATCAACTGTCCTCTAGGAACTTCTCAAATCACTACCTATAGATGTGTAAAGTGGACTTTTTAAGCTAAGGAGTTTTACACTCATTCATCAACACTTGCTTTTGTAAAAAGGAACCAGTGTATATATTTGACATACATTCTGAGGTCATGCATTCAGAAACACATTTAACATGTTAGTGGTATATTACATTATCATCACTATCAACAACCATTTCTTCAGTATCTACTATATGCCAGGCAGTAGGCCCTTAACATATATTGTCTCATTAAATTCTTAAAACAACTTCTAATAAAGTGCTATGGTTTGAGTATCTGTCCCCTTCAAACTTACATTGAAATTTAAATGCCATTGTAACAGTATTAAGATGTAGTAATTTGAAGAGTTGAACGGGCCCTGAGGGCTCTACCCTCATGGCTGGGATTGATACCATTATGAAAGGATGAGTTCGGCCCCCTCTTGCCCTTTCTTTGCCCTTCTGCCATGTGATGATGCAGCAAGAAGGTCCTTGTCAGATACTGATATCATAATCTTGAACTTTCTAGCTTTTAGAACTGTTCTAGAAATAAATTTCTGTTCTTTATAAGTTACCCAGTGTCAGGTATTCTGTTATAGCAGCACAAAATAGGCTAAGACAGGAACATGTTATTGAAACCATTTTACATAAACTTGGGTTAGGTCACATGCCAAAGTCACACAGCTAGTAAGATACAACTAATGTGGGAAGCCAAATTCAATTCCAAAAACCATGTGCTTTCTATTATGCTTCACTGTCTCTCAACTTTTTCTAGCATGTTTAACAATAAGTTTATAATTCATACAAGTGATGTTAACAGTGAACAAATCTATAACTGCAAAGCTAAAGTGTAACAATTATAGACCTGGGAATTAAGAATCAGAAAGTTTAAATGACTTTCTCAAGGTCACATAGCTCAAATATTGTAGAAACAGGACTGACATTACTTCTACCCTTTGTCTTCAAGGGTTCTGTTCTTTTAGAAATGATAACGTTACTGCCATTGCATATATTTTCAAATCAAATGTTATCAATCATGCTTTACTTCAAACACAACACAAATAATATAATTTACACATGTGATGCATGGATTTGAGATCAATGACATTTACAGAATTTAATAGAAGGTTCCTGTACAGTTTATAAAAAGAAGACTATTCCTTTCAAAATACCTTATTTCCCAAACCATGTCAATCAGTTGAGTAATCAGTAATATCCTAGGATGATCTGAAACTAAAAACAAGCAAAATATTAGGTATAGGCTAAAGTATGTTATTGCCTTATTTGATTATGCCTTGCAAATTTTGATATCTTCTTTGAAAATTTCAAACAAAAATAAAATGCCTGTGTCTCACCCCAGAGATGTGGATTTAATTATTTTCGGGTGAAACCTGGGCACTGGGATTTTTACATATTCCCATGTTATTTTAATGTGCAGCCAAGGTTGGAAGCCACTGCAAGTGTAACAGACTTACAGATGGTTAGCGGAGGAGGTGGAACTTACAAATTAGTTTTCTTAGTTCCAGATGTGTGTTATATTCACTACCTCTTCTTTTCTTCCAATTGAAACAAGCCAAAAAAAGTTAACAGTACTTTAAGTTGGCAGTATTAAATTCAGAAATATTTTAATCTCATTTAATGGCATCATTTAAAGTCCTACTGACTGATAAATTGACTGAAATCTGTCTAAACTGTTTCAATCATCTCAGTAAAACTTCAGTGGAATCTCTATCAGATGTGTCAAAACTGCTTGTGTGGTCCTTACAGTTTAATATAACATATCAACACAATCTCCTAACATAGGACACTGATGAAAGGGTCGTAAAAAAATCTGAAAATCTTGAAAATGCTAAAGTAATTTTAGTGTATATTTCCACAAATTCCATGAGAAATTAATACAACTGGGAAAACTACATCCAACAGTTTGTAGATTAAGGAAAATGAGACAAAACCTGTCTTACAACCATCCCAAGGGCTAACACCTTTCTCCAGAGAAAGTATATGTCATTGATGGATTTTGTAGCTGTTAGACAATGCTAAGCTGCTATTACTCATGAAATAGTTTATTTTCTGCCTTTCAAAAACAAATTCTCTTTAGAGATGTTGCAACGTCAGTCAGCAGATATTATGAAATAGACAATATTTTACCAAATCCCCTATTTTCTCTGGTTTTACTCAACACCCACAAATATTTCTAACGTACTGTATTAACATAGTTTACTGCTAAAATCGTATAAATTTATATTAGAAATATAAAAACATATATGCATCGAATGACTATAAACATGGTTTGATTCTATGACAGTGGGACCCAAATTTTTCAGTATAGCATGTGACAAAATGTAAAACACGAAAGACTGAGAATCACTGCTCAAGGGCATATATTATGTTAAAAGAAAAATATATAGGCAGAAGAGGAGCAGGCCTTTGACAACATCCTTTGGCAAAGCAGAAATAATTCTGTTTACTTAATTCCGCAAAAAGAACAAAATACATTTATTCATAGGAAGCCCAGAGTACGAAGAATGGATAAGAATCTTGTGACTTCTATTATGAATAATACGGCATTATTGAATGGTTATATTTATATAATGATAGGTGTTACCACAATAATAATAAATAATATGCTTTACATTGAGTCTTTTTCTCCCAGTGAACAACTTCCTTGGAGCCTGGCACTTCTGAATCTGTCATCACTCTCATGGAAATAGGACACTATCTAACGTAACGAAGTTGCAATTTACTAAGCAGTACTCAGGTGCCTCTGATAATGGTAAATGTAGGCTCTAAGATGCTCAGAAATTCCTGGAAAATCATTCTACTTATAGCTTAAAATGTCTTATGTTCTGCCAGATATTCCATTGTGTAATTAAAAATAAGCACATAGAACCTTTCTGGGAGATGAAATTTCCTAAACCCCAAGCAATAACATCGTAAAATGTTGACTATTTTACCTGATTCCTCTGCTGAAAGATATGAAAGCAACAGTAGATATTACTCCATCAGTTTCTGTGGCCTCTACAAAGGGGCACTTGATAAATCAAAATAGTACTTATTGGATTTGTCTTCATCTCTTGGTATAAGAGCAGCTTCAAAATCATTAAAGAGTGTATAATTTGCAGAGCGGATTTTTTGTTTTTTAAACAAAATTTCTATTTTAGGATGGCTTTTTACAGAAAAGTTTTGAAGATAGCATAGTCTCTTATACTGTGCCCCCACCACTAGCCCCCTTCACTTTTCTGTTATTAACATTTTATATTAGTATAGTACAATTGTTATAACTAATGGACCAATAGCGATGTATTATTACACACAACCAATATTTTACTCAGATATAGTTTTTATCTATTGTCTTTTATTTGTTCCAGGGTCCTATCTAGGATGTTATAATACATTTGGGTCTTTATGTCTCCTCAGGTTCCTCCTGACTGACAATTTTTTCTGACTTTGTTTTTGATGACTTTTACATTTTTAATGCTGGTCATGTATATTCTATAATATCCCTCAAATGGGTTTGTCTGAACTTTTTTTCATAAGATGGAGTTATGGATTTTTGAGGAGACAACCACATAGGCAAACTGGTATTCTAATTACATCATATTATGGGTCTATACTATCAACACCACTTATTGTGATGGTCACCTTGATCATCTGGCTGAGGCAGTGTCTGTAAGGTTTCTCCAATGCAGTCTCTTTCTCTTTGCCCATTTCTCTCCTGTACTCTTTGGAAGGAACCACTGTGAGTAGCCCACACTTAAGGAATGGCGAGTTACACTATACATCTTTAAGGAGGACAATATCCACATAAGCTATTTGGAATTTTATTACATAAGAGACAGCTATTTAGCCCGTCTATTTAATCATTTCTGTTAGTACAGGATCATGAATATTTATTTTATACTTTGGGTTATAATCTAATACATTATTCATTTTGTTTCTTAGGTTGTTTAGCCATTGGGAACTCTTTCAGTTGGCTCCTGTGTCCAATTGACATATCACCATCGTGTGTGTGTATGTGTGTGTGTGTGTGTATTTGAGCACTTCCTAATTTATGGGCACTAAAAGATACTCCAAGCTTTTCTCGTATATTCCTGAACCAGCCCTAGATTAAGCCACTTTTTCACAGATCTCTGGTTCCTTCAATTTGCAAAGGTATTAGAAATCACGATCTCAGTGCTGGGTATGATCCTTGCTGCTGGAGTGTAGCAATGAACACTGCAGTATGCGGAGCAAGGAAATGTATGTGTATATATTAACACCTGGTTTCATATCTACCCACTTGTATCAACATGAAGCCTTTTTTTAAATTTTGATGCCATCAACCAAACTGAAAATGTTTTCCCCAAACTGGCAACACCTAGTCAAGCAGATCCTATTTTTGACTCAGTGGTGACTTAGTTGTTGCAGTGGAGAAGTGACAGAGTCCTTTTCATCATGTGGCTGCCTGGCTGACTCGTGACTGAAGTTGTTTGATAGACTCCACTGTGCACTTCATTTCTGGTTGCTTCTTCTAGTCTTAACACAGAACATGGCACATGGAAACATTCAATAAGTGTTTTTTTGAGCAAATGAATGAAGGAGAAGACATATAAATAATATGTATGACCTTCCTTCCTCTTCACTCTCAGAGAATGCTTCCCTTCTTAATTTATAGAAGAAACAGAGGACATATTATGGAATCTTCCTCAACTTCAGGCCCTCCTACCTACAAATCTACCTGCACCATAACTCTCTGTATCTTCTATTTCTACAATGGAAACAGCATTCATCTCTACCCCATGTTGACAGATCCATCTAGGAGTTACACTCCCTTTTCTTGCCTTTTCCAATATATAGTTTCATCAATCCTTTGCCTAATCCATCCTGTGTCTTCAACTTCTCCATCTCAGCCCTCAATTTGTCCACAGCGTACACACTCAAGTCCCTCTCTTTTTTCAAATATAGATTTTTATCTCTAAAACTACTTTCTGCTATTTCTCTCTTTTTCTATTTTTCTTCATATTCCAGAATTTTGAACTGCCATCCATTTCTCTACTGTACTATCTGGCTTCTAGCTCTAATTAAATATAGTCAATTTCTACCTAGTTTGCTAATTCTAGTGGATTATTTTAGTTGATCGAATATATTACATACCAACAGAAAAGAATATACATTATTCAATTAAACTGGCTGACAAATTTGTATAGCAATTTAGAAAAAAACTCACAATTTGCTTATTATATGCAACTACCATTTGTATAACTGAATTCCAAAAGTATTAAAGAACTACGTTAAAAATCAGCTAAATGAAAAAATTTAGAAGAAAATACTGATAAAATGTGTTGCTATCTAAATAAAGCCCATTTTAGAATTTTTTAAATGAAATAATGTCTCCCATAAAATGATTAAAAATTTCCATTTGAAAACTATATTAATGTATGTCAAGCACATTTGAAATGTTTTATCATATAAATATCATTAATATTTAAAATGTAAATGAGCAGACAATTCATGAGAAAAAATACAAATGGCTAAAAAACATTACATTTTCAGCTTCATAATAAATAAGCTACTTTTTCCACCTATCAAATTTATGAGTAAATCAAATATATCTCCCAATTCTAGTAAGTATGAATTAAGACCAGCATTATAGTAACGGTTTCTAGACAGTGGTAAAAATATATATGATTTTCATTTTTTGTTTATTTCCAAGTTTTCTAAGTGGCACTAAAGAGAAGAAAAGACATTTAACATCCGGAAGGAAAACATTAAAATATCATCTGGTAACAAACAAAAAACAGAGGCTACAATAATTTCAGAGCTAGACATTATAAAACAAAAAAGTAGGCAGAGATACCTGCTGGGATTTTTATAGGGCCAAAAATACCGTTTTAAAATAGTTTTCCTACCAACTTATTCATATCTGTTTTTTACTGAAAAAAACTTTAAAAATTAAGGTATAAGAACAAACACTTCTAGGGTAAATAGATCTCACTGGACAAAAATAATAGATTGCTTCTGGAAAAGAGGTCTTAATTAGGGCAACAGAAACTAATATAGGGGTACCCAGAAGACAGAAAGTGAACATTCTGTAAGGGGAAAAATGGGTGGTGCTCTAGAAGCCCAGAACACTAAAGGAAAGGCTTTGCCCAACACTTAAACCTAGACACCTTAAAAGGCCCTTGTCCAGAATATCATGCTATGGGTCCTGTTTAAAAGGCAGCAGCTGTGGACACAGATGTGGTGTTTCCTACTGTGATCCAAGCCAAGGCCCCACTGGATAGAAGCAGATTAATATAGCTCTAATGGTGGCAGATTAGATATTTGGCCTGTTTGTTAGACGTAATTGAATCTGCGTTTCTGAGAACAGCTCTTGATGACGCACAATGTCACAAATCCAGCATAAGAAGGGCAGTTTGAGATATGGTAACAGAATACACATGTTGGTGAGGGAAAAATGCTGGCTATATACGAAAAATACATGCATCAACAAATTATAATGAAATTTTGCTCATTTAAAGATATAATTCCTTAACCTGTAAGAATGGCATCTCCAAGAATAAAACTAATAATCATATGTATGGATTTTTAATGCTTAAAAAAAAAGTACTGAAGAAAAAAATCAAAAACCCAGAAACACAGATTTTTTTTTTTTTTGGTATCAACTACTTGGTTAATTATTTCAAGTATTTGAGCTCACAAAAAGAATCAGAAAATTGATCATCACAATGAGCTTTTTATGTGGCAGAAATAGGAATCGATCCCAGGTAGTACAATTGCAAAGCTACCACCATATTCTAACCGCTTCATCTAGGCTGCTTTCAAGTTGTTTGCCAAATTTCAAACTGCCGACTTTAAAGGGTATGGCGTCTAAATGGATTCCTTTTAAATAAGCAATACTGCATGAAATGAAAGAACTCTAAGAATGCATTTTTTTCTGATCAAATTGCTGTTTACTCAAATCATTCCACAAATATTCATTGAGCAACTATTATGTACCAGACACTGTTCTAGATGATTGGGAAATATCAGAGGACAAAACTAAAAAAAAAAAAAAAACCAGCTAACATTGTAGAGCTCAAATTCAAGTGAAAAAAATTATATATGAGTAAATTTTAGCATGTGTTAGAAGATGAGTGCTTTAGAGTATCATAAAGAGGGCTGGTATTATGGGGGGTGGGGTTTCCATTTGAAATGGGAGTCCTGCGGGAGGGATCAGGTACATAGAAGTTGCATTTAATCAAAAACTTGAAGACACAGGCAGAGAGGAAGTGAGCTATGGGGATAACTGGGGAGAAAGTGGTCCAGGCAAAGAAAACAGCCAGTGCAATGAGAATGTGCCTGGCATACACAAAGAATGGTAAGGATAAGTATAGCTGCATTGGAGTAAGTGAGGAGAAAGGTAATGAGAGATGAGGTAATGACAAAGACAAAAGAGCCTAATTGCACAGGCCATGTAGGCAACTGTAAGGTCTAACACGGGAGCCATTGGAGGGTTTTGAGCAGAGGAGTGACATTAACTGACTCAGGTTCTGAAAGGATCACTCGGGCTAATTTATGTTGTGAATACACAGTGAGGAAGGAGAGGTGGAAGCCGAGAGAACAGCTACGAGGTTTCTGTAGTAATCAGGGCTAGGCATGATGCCAGCCTGGCTAGAGTTGTAGCAGCAGAGATGGTGAGAAGTTACCAGATTCTGGATTATTTAGCAAGTTGAACTAATGGTAGACTGGATGTGAGGTGTAACAGAGAAAGGGGAGTCAGAGATGCCTTCAGGATTTCTGACAGAGTAAGCGGAAGGTTGGAGTTGCCATCAGCTGTTAGAAAGGATGGAGCAGATTTGGAGGCAATAATTGGAAGTTCCATTTGGCACATGTGGAGTACGAGACGTCTGTTAGGTATCTAAGTCAAGAAGCCAATTATTGCAATTGGATATATGAGTGTGGAATTCAGAAGAGGGAAAGCTGTCGATATGAACTTAGGAGTTATCAGTCTGCCACTTAACTTCTAGTTAAGAGATCAAGGGATGTAAAGCATTCACTGGTCAATTAACATATGCCATACACAATGTCATGCACTTTCAAATACCTTGTCATTTACTTCTCATAACTTCCTTATAAAAACTTCTAGTTTTTACAGACTTGAACTTTCTAGGGACTAATAAATCAAACTGAGAAAGCCTAAGAAACTCCCTGTGGCTAACCAACTTCCTTTATGGTAATGAATTTTAGAAGAGGCAGAACTTGGACTCGTATGCAGGTTTTTCCATTAGCTATGTAGCATAGTCTCTCAAAGGTCCAATACAAACAGAAATGTAGCTTACATTCTGGCTTCTGGGATGAGGGGAAAAAAATAAATCCAAAAAGTGAATGCGGAACTGTGCACAATTACCACCCGGATCATAATAAATACCCTTTATGTGAATTAAGTTTAAAACTAAATTTAATAACCTTTTATAAAGAATAAAAATATACACGGTCTTTTAAAATTCCAACCAAAATCTTTAAAACATTTTATGGATTTACTAAATAAGTAGTCTTCTTGAAAAATGACCTGTTTCTCACAAAATACTTTATTTTGATGACAAATGTGAGCTAAATTTTGTACATATATGAAACATTAAGTGATCAATTTCTCTAAAACATTACATAAAAATAATGAATTAACTTGATGCCATAATTTTTCAAAAACAAATAGAATTCTCTCTCTTACCAAATACTTTCCTTAGAAGTTTCATGTTACTTCTCTTATCCATTTTATGTATATTCATAGTTACACAAGATGCACATCTTAGACAATTAACCAGGTAAACGTATCAAATATCATTTCTGAAGATATGTATGAGCCAAATTATAAATTCGTCTATAAAATTATAAATGACTACAAAATATATCAAGTTTGAGAAAAAATACAATTATAAGATTCTTATTACAAACTAATCTACATGTTATGACAAAAAATTCTTGCAAAATAATCCTTTCATAAGATGATTAATAAAAATGTTTCATGTACTCATTCATACATTAAATGCCCAACACCACAGCCTCTATTCTCTGTTTGTGGGGGACAGATGCAGAAAAAAATTTCAAAATTATACAGACTGTTATACTGGAATGAAATACTGTGTGTATAGTGCATATTATTATAGAAACAACATATAAAACACCTGTTTTTTAAATGTATAGTATAACTTCCAAGGAAACAATCTGAAGTGTTAATTTTCACATGGGTTACAGTTTTATAGGTGAGGTTAGCTCAGAGAATAAATACTGACTTAGCATTAACATTTACAAAATAAATTTTTGGAGAACTCATTTGTTTAACCTGCTACACACACATACACACACACACACACACACACACGCACACGCGCACACACCTTCCTTTAGAGTTCCCATAGCTCCTTGACCCTAATATATATTATTTGGCATATTTCAATACTTATTAAATATTTTCCAAATAAATAGCCCTATCCACTGAAACCCACTATGGTCCCTAGAAACCAGTGAAGTTAGCAGACACTGGAATATGTGTTTTGGGGGCACTAACCAATGGACTTGGCGCCTTATCACCTTATACAACCAGAGTAGCTCCACATATATTTGTTTTGTATATGGCAGCTCCATGCTGCCATATACAAAAATATTTTCTTGCAAAAAGCCTTCTGCTACAAAATAACTTGGAAAACCACTGTCCTGAAGACTTCCTCATTAAAAACATATTTAGAATTATTTAGGTATTAAAGTTTCACATTTATGTAACAGAACTATGGAAAGAATAGTGAGACCATCAACAGGAACTTGGACTAACACTACCATTCTAAAAAGAAACGGCATGATAAATCTGCTTTGTCTAATTTACCAGAAAGCTTAACATCTGAGGCAGTGCTAGGTATGATTTTATTAAACACTGAGTTCTTTTCAGTAATGTGCAAAGATTCACCATGGCACATGCTTACATTAAAGTAAATAAAACACTTCAGTACAAAAGAGCCCCCTTGAGAAGACCTAAAAATGTACCACATATAGAAAGAGAGCTCTACACTTTATAGAACATTTTTCATTGTGATCTTACTAGTCTAGCAGTTGAATTAGATTGAGTGATCATTTGCAATCTATACATGAGCAAATGAGGTACAGTGACAAAAAAAAATGACTCATAAGAGATTGCAAAGTTAGCAGTAGGAGAAAAGGAGACTCCTAGGTCAAGTTCCAAAAAATTGGCCATGTACCACAAAGAACCCTGTCATTGTCTAATGACCTAATGCATTATGAATTTACTGTACCAGGATCTCAAGTAATAGGCCATAAATATAGGACTATAGAAAGTAATTGCTGGTTACACATTTGGAATGAAATCTAAACTTAAAAGAATGGAGCACTTCTCTTTGAGCTAAAACCTCAGACAGGTTTGGCCTAAGCACTTGCATTTGCTAAGCAAAAAAGCAACTTCCCTGTATAATTACAAGGAAAAGACCTCTGGTGCTTTCAGCTACTGGCATACACTCAGAGTGCCTGGCAGAAAAACAGCCCCCAAAGATGTCCATGTTCTAAACCCTAGAATTTGTGAATACGTTATCGTACATGGCAAAAGTGACTTTGCAGATGTGATTAAGGACGTTGAGTTAGAGCGATGATCCTGACTTTCTGGGTGGGCCCAATGTTATCACAAGGTACTTGTAAGAAGAGGCAGGAGGACCAGAGTTAATAGTGAGAGACGTGAAGATGGTAGAAATTATAGTGATGTGATGTGAGAAGGAATCAACTCACCTTTGCCAGCTTTGAAAGTGGAGAAAGAGGGTCGCAAGCCAAGGAACTTGGGCAGCCTCTAGAAGATGGAAAAGGCAAGGAAACAGATCCCTCTCAGATACTTGAGAAAGGAATGATACCTTGCCAGCACCTTGATTTTAGCTCCGTATGGTCCATGTCAGACTTCTGACCTACAGTTCTGTATAGTTATACAGAATTAGAAAATTAATAAATTTGTGGTTTTTAATGCCATTAAAGTTTACAGTAATTTGTAATAGCAGCAATAGATAACTAATACAATCATCTTAGAAGAATATGGTCTCTTTAATAGATGTAGAGATATTTTAAAATTTATTCAAGAAATATTCACTGAAAGTCTAAAATGTATCAGACTCCAGCATTCAGGATTAAAGAAAACTAAGACATGCTCTCTGTAGTCAGGAGTGAATAGCTTTTTCACATATATGAATTGGCTTGTGTGTACATGTTACATGTAGATACACATGTTTATCTGCATGCAGAATACCAACAGAGTAACAGGAGAAGGAAAAGGAAAATAAAGGAAAAAAGGTTTTAGAAATCATTAAGCTAACTGTACAAATGAGAAAACTATAATCCAGTCTGGCATTCATAAAGTTTAACATCCACTTTCCCAGATCTCACTAGTACTACTTTTGCTGAATTAACAAAATGAATGCAACGTGAAGTCCTTCTTAGATTCTGATATGAACAATCCCTAAATTTAGATTATGAATCAATCAGCCCTAGATGATTCTGAAGACAGTCAGTTGTCATGGTATTTTCTTTTTCAACAAAAAATTTTAAGCTAAGGAATTGATTCATATCTTCTAATTGTAACAGTAAATTACAGATTCTATTACATTTGAAAGCTACAATTTAATGATGACACATTAAAGGTGGTTTATAAATTCTAGGGTGGTTTATAAATTCTAAAGAATATGAAAAATGATGTATATTTTAAAATTAGAACCTAAAATAAGCAAAACTATCAAACACAGAAATGTATTGAAATAAGGTAGTTATGACATAATAACATGCATCTGGACAACTTTTTAAAAATAATATTATTACGTCTGACTCTAGTCTCAAAAAATAGAAATTCAAATTAGATCACTCTATATAATAGGGAATGATCAATATGCATCTATATAATTTATATATCTAGGACATTACCCATATCTTCTCCTGAATGGTTTCTGACTGATGGAATTTTTCTATTGTGGATAGAAAATCGATGAGAAGGAGAAAAAAGCATTTTATCTTGAATTATTTTTTTCCACAGAGTTTCAACCTCTGTAGCTGAATTTGCATCCTTCTTATATCGAAAATGTATTACAGATAAAAGTGAAGTCTTTCTATAGAATACCTGTTAAAGTCCAGGCATCAGAAACACTAGATTGATGAGTATTTAATAGTAACTGGTATTATAAACTAGTACAGAAACCAAATTTCATATTAGTATTATCTAGTATTCTAAACTAGCATATCAACCTCATAAACTTCATATATCATCTGTGGTGAACTAAGAGTTCTAAATACATTAAGTTTGGGAAAAAATACTACAGTGGTACTATAGAAAATCATGGATTAAATGCCTATATAATTTATATGATAAGGACTAAACGGTCATGATAATGACAATGACAGCTATAACAGTTTTCCTTGTGCCAGGCTCTGTGATACACGATCTCATTTAGGCTTCACAATAATCCAATGAGATATGCATCATCTCCATTTATAGTTGAAGAAAATGACTTGGAAAGATTAAATATCTTTCACAAAGGGACACAGCTAGTAAGTGGTACAGCTAGGATTCAAACTCTGGCCAAAGTTATGTCTGTCCAGCTCCCAAACACCGCTTCTTAACCATCTTCTATTGGCAGGAGTGAATGTCCCAAAGTGTCCCTAAGCACTGAACTGTGATTCTGGTATTTATTTCCTCAATCCATGGTACAGAATATTGAGGAATTCAGTTAACCATTAGTTTACTTTATACATAGTCTTAGTTTCCTTGATATAAACTGGAAAGGTTAGATTGGATGATGTTAAAAGTTCTTTTTACCTCTATAGTCACTCACTTTTTCAGTCATGTATTCCATAGACAAATACACATGCATTCTATTTGCTAGACCTGCTCTAGGTGAACCAAGTAGGGAAAGTCCCTGACCTGATCTCACTCTAGTAAGGCAGACAGACTACAGACAAACATTTTTTGGGGGAACTACTTCAGGAAAGGTATTTCTGGCAAGGAACATTTGAATTATGAGCAAATAAGATGACAGATTAAGTCATAGGCATATATCCTAGTAGAAGAGTTTTCTAGGTAGTGGGGATTCATTCCAATGGTTCCTTTAAAGTCTAACCATACTAGCCATCCTTTTGACTAAATATACTTTTCTGTATGATTGTGAGACTCATACCTTAAGTGATACATTTTAGATAATAAAAAGAAGTTGGAGGTGATCAGTAGCATTCAGCTGAACCTTACTCTTTCCTAGGTCTGCTAATCTATAAACTGAAAATCTACCATCTGGGAATGGAGTCAGTCACGTGATTTAATAGGAAGTACCTGATACAGTAATTCATACAAAATACATCTAAGGTATTAGCCTCCTCTATAGCCTCACAAAATATATGTGATTATTATCTTTTGGATTAATATTACTCCGTGAAGTATCATTTGTAAATTAGTGAACAATTATCCATATTCCCCAGTGCTTCAAAGTTCATTCATACAAATTGGAAAGCTTAACAAATACAGTTTATAAAAATCAGAATGAGTCTGTATATATCTAATATCATATCAGGATGCACTGCATGAAGTGGGGTGTTATTTAGCATAAGACTGGAATAATGACAGCTTAATGTGCTAAATTGATACATCAAAAGCATGATGCAATCATTTCTATTATCGTTGTTCTCAAAATCTAGAATCCTTTTTTGATTTTATTACTACAGCATCAAACTAACTTGAATTTTGCAAAATAGTCTGGAATGATCACTTAAATATTTACAATCACTAAGAAATAGCTTCATTTTTTATAAGTACTCATTAAATGAACAAAAAGTAACTCTTTTGGTATGATTTGGTAAGCAAACAAGCAAACGAAATTTAACTACCTCGCTCTACGAATAATTTCACATCACGTCTATTGAAGTAAATAGAAAGTTTTACTCCTTTTAAATAACCAAAAACTTGGCACAAACAAGGTTGTCAGAATAATTTTATTTCTATTTAGAGTAGTAATATTGCATATAACCAGTTTAAATGCTCAATCATGTATACTTCCACTACTTTAATTTCACATATAATGTGTTCACTTAGCAGTTTTCAGGCAATAAAAAAAATCTGACTTGACGCTGAGGTTATATGGATTACGGTGCTGTAGAGACTTATGTTTACAAAGATGAAGAAAATACTTCCTTTGACTTAACAAATATTTTCCCTTTCCTGATTTAATTATTCTAGATGTTTCATAAGCCCAAAGAGAAAAGTAGTACAACTCCTTGTTCACAGAATTGAGAGAACCTAGTATTAAGAGAAAAACCTTGTATGCCTGAACCATGAATCCACATTAGTATGTTATTTTCTTGTTTAGCTGTAATACTTATAAATTCTCTACAGTGAAAGAATAAAAGCCTTGGCCAGCTGCCGGGGCTCATGCCTATAATTCTAGCACTTTGGGAGACCGAGGTGGGCAGATTGCTTGAGCTCAGGAGTTCAGGGCCAGCCTGGGCAACATGATGACACCCCATCTCTACTAAAAATACAAAAATTAGCTGGGCATAGTAGCGCACACTTGTAGTTCCAGCTACTTCAGGGACTGAGTCAGGAGGATTGCTTGAACCCAGGAGGTCGAGGCTGCAGTGAGCTGAGATGGCGCCACTGTACTCCAGCCTGGGCAACAGAGCAAGACCTTGTCTCAAAAAAAAAAAAAAAAAAGAAAGAAAGAAAGAATGAAAGCCTCTTACACATCGATCAATTTTTTAAAAAATTAGAGAAGATACAAATATACATATTTTTAAAACAACTTGAGGAACATATTTGATTAAACTACTACTTTACAGATTTCTGCTTAGCAACTTGGCTGAAGAATGACCCAAATAACAAACATAGAAAAAAAATCCTGAAGAAAGAAAAGAAAACATTTTAAAGGATATCACATGGAAGAAAATATTTGAAGTCTAAATAAAAAATGATTAGAGAACTAAGTTTAGATTTATGAACTGTTTTTCAGTAATATAGGTAAGTATTCTCTTCAGAGTATAAAGATAATCATCTTTTTCTTTTTAACAATGTATACAAAATGCTATTTGAGCATCAAAATATATTGCCATCAGTTAAAAATAATAGACAATAATATTCCAAGTAAGATAAAATGCACTAAATTCGAATTAGAATATTTTGCTCTTGATGTATTCTACTTTATCATATCTAATATGGTATCTGAGTTCTCTTTTCAAGAACACCCTTGACTTACAGGAAAACTCTTAAATGTCTCCCTATACATTGACTTGGATCCAATTTTGATTTAAATATTCTCATAATACATAATAACTAATAAGTTTAAGTAAGAGAATTTTTGTGAATTTCATCAGAGTGAAAAGAAACTCTGGAAACCTAGACAGGTGGCAGAGACTCTTGCTTCTTCAGCAGTGAAGGAGATACAGTGTAGTATGCTGGTTAAGGGCCCAAGCTTGTGTTTTAAGGTAGGCTTTGCTGGTGCCATCAGCAAGTCATTTAATCTTGTTAAACTCAGCTCTTATCAGTAAAAGTAGAATAATAGTAGGAAACAGGTGGGGTTGTGAGGATTAACAAGCGTATAGCTAAAATGCCCCACATACATTTGACCTTCGTTACCACTCAGAATGTGTTGCATGCTGTTAATTATAATAAAGGAACTAGTAATATGAGCTGACAAAATATACGCAGGTTATATACATTGGCCAAACTAATTGAACTGTACATTTAAGACTTGTGTATTAGTGCATACAAATTGTACTTCAATAAAATAACAAGAAAATTGAATATATGTAAAGGTAGCAGAATGAGGGTGGAGAGAAAGAAAAAATGTACACTACTTGGATCACATTATTACTGGATCTTATTAACCTGAACAAGGTTAATAAGAAAGGTTTGTTTAAAATGTTTGTTTTTGCATCATTAGTCTAATTATATGAATACTAACAGTTGACCCTTAAATATATGTTATATCATAAAAATCAATTTGTTAATTTCATTTTTGTTATTATAAATTCTAAAACAGATACAAGGAACAACCTCAGGCACAATCCACAGTCAAATTGTAATCGGCATCCTTATGAAAGTCTCTCTATTCACTGCATATCTCTAACCATTTTGTAAGGGTCCATGGAAATGATATACAAAGATGACTAAAGATTAATAATTTCAAACAAGTCCACAGTAGCCAATGAGACACTATTGCACCTTAGGCACAACGTTAAGCATTTTACAAGTATTTCCTCTTATAATCTTCCCAACAATTCTACAGGAGTATGGTCTTCAATCTACCATATAAATGTGAAACTGTAGAACCGTTAGACTAAGTAAATTGTCCAAGGTCACAGGGTTGCTGACGTCAGAGCACACAACAGGACCCATCTCAGACTCCACAGGATATAATTTTTTAATCCTTACTTTCCATGGCCCCAAAAGTGCAAAAACACATCCATATGCCAATTTTCTACCAAAAAGTATAACGTACAGATGATCATTGGTCCTTCTCTTTCATGACAATTTGAGGCATCAATGACTTTACATTCTTGCCTTTACTGCTGTTCCTTTTTGCATCCATACTGAGGCAGAGGGGCAGAGGAAGAAGGAAGGAAAGAAAGCAAGGAAAGAGAAAAAGAAAAACAGGAAAAGAAACATTTCCATCATTATACTCTTTATCTGTGAAAAAATGTTCAATTTTATAGGTTCTACCAGTAAGAGATAGGTTCTACCTGTAAGACAAAGCTTGAAGAAGTAAATGCCTTTTAAAAAAACTTATGTTGAAATAATCTGAGATACAGAAAAGAGTTACAGAATACAGTCATCTCTTGATATCCATGGCAGATTGGTTCCAGGACCCTGTAGACACCAAAATCCAGGGATGCTCAAGTCCCTGATATAAAATGGTATAGTATTTGCATATAACCTATGCACATTCTCCCGTTCACTTTAAATCATCTCTAGATAACTTATAATACCTAATTCAATGTAAATGCTATGTAAATAGTTGGTATAGTCTGCTGTCTAGGGAATAATGATTTAAAGTCTGCACATGTTCAGTTCAGACACACTCACTCACTTTTTTTCTTGAATATATTTTCCATCTGAGGTTGGTTGAATCCATGGATGTAGAATCCAGGGATACAGAAGGCTGACTATACAGAGTTCCTACATTTCCTTCAGTTGGGGGGGGGTGGGCGGTATATTTTAATCTGCAAGCTCCACAATGCCCACCAATCTATGAGACTTGGGATTTTATATTATTTAACATTAGGGTAAATTTTCCTTTAACAACATAGGTATAGTTACCAGTTTACATAATAGAGATTATAGTGGAAAATGCTTGATATGGATAAATGGAAAAATGATAGGATATAGTTTGATAATTTTTCTAACCAGTACTCCTTTTAGCCTACCGTATAACACTACTAAATCTTTTCTGCTATAACACGTTTCTGCATAGTTAATTAGCTCATACGCAATTGGTAAACAGTGGGATAGCAAAAGATATATTGACTTACATGATTTCCTCCCCACTCCCTGAGAGCTGGTTAATGTTTAATCACAAAGTCATCACAGCAGCAGAACATAAAGTATACTCACACAATTGAACAGAACAGGGCAAAGAGTAATATATAGAGTAATCCATAAACCTTACCTGCACAGTATTCTTCTTTGTTCTATTTGATCAATGAGTCTCTAATTGGAAATACCCAATGTTTGTTTTCCTGATTTTGATGCATTTTGCATTTGCCACCCTCTGAACTCTTCTTTCCATCTCTTTTGAATAATCCACCTTCCTCTTTTCTTTTTCTATGATTAGGTTTATATTGACTATATCAGTTACTTATTTATTTATTTGTACTAACATATCTTTCTAATGCCCCTATTATTTTGGTTAGAATTACTATGTTTTCTCATATCCTATTTTTTTTTAGGGCACAATTTGTAGAACCTATGTTTTTTAAAAACTTTAAAATCACGTTATAGCAGAAACACCTGCCCAAGACTTTCTCTTGTTAACATTAAAATAGAGGAGACTCTTAGAATACAGCCCTTCATTCAGTTAAGAGATTATGAAGAACTCACTACATTTCAAATAATCAGTTTATATATAATTTATTATAATTTAAATATGACTTCATATAACAATTGTAATAAATTATAAAAATTACTATCTGTTATATACATTTTTCAATTGAGATAAGTTATGTTTCTGGGATTGACAACTATAAAGTACTTAATCAGTTGTATCAGAATCACATTAAGTTGCTTTTGGTTTAAATCTTATGAGAATGTTTCCTAAATAATTGCATCCTCTTTAGAGCACAACTACTTACAGTTTTCATTAAAGCGATTTGACTGGCTTTTTGAGAAGAAGGATCTAATAATATAGCTTCCATTATAGAATAAGCACCCACTTCAACACGTAACATAAACACCCAAGACAGCGCTGAAACTTTGAGATACTACAGCAAGTGGAATTCAAGTACAAGGCGTCCTCATGGAACTTCTCTTATGTTTCCTGAGTTCATCTCCCTGCTAAGAGCATCATTAGTAAGATAAATTACACTCTTCTGGAATCTGTTCAACTTTCTCTGTCACTTTCATATAGTATATATTTATTTGTCCTATATTTTAAAAAATCCTGCAGCCATGGTTGAAGACTTTTCTCTTTGAGCACAAAGCCCATATTCGTGAAAGATAGAAGCTAAAGTTCAGTACCAATACCTTTTCTATCCAACATAACAAAGCAAAGCAAAATCTAAAAAAGTATACTTCTTAAACCCTGAAGTCAGGCACTTAATTTTGGATGAATTCCAACAACGGAACGTGGACAGCTCATTGATAAGAGCCAAAATAAATTCTTAGTATGGATCCCAAAAGAATTTGGCCCATGAGGTAGCAGAGAGAGAATTCGGGGTGTTGTGGGGTGGCGGTGGGGGGTGGGATGTGGAGTACCCAGGTCCATGAGAACATCAGGAATCAGAGTTGTCACGTCAGATCTCTGAGAATTGTGTTGGTTTGTTTGTGGAGGTGGTTCTACTACAGTGACCTGAAGTCCTCTTGAACAAGTTCTAAGGAGCATAATGGTAACTAGCCAACCATGTTTTCATCTGTGTAAGGGGGCTTGTCCACTTATACCACAATGGCAAAGGATGGCTCTGGCCTTTCAATAATAGCAGGTTTTTGAGCTTATCACGTCATCACTTCATTTATGCATCCACACATCAAACATATGGAATACTTAATTGGTATCAGGCACTCATCTATCTCTTTCCTCCTTACTGATTAGACAGATAGTGTGCCCAGAACAGCACATGATTTCTTGAGTAAGTAGCACAGAATCAGCTCCCATTTCTCACCATTTCTCACAGTATTCTGTAACCTTTGCTTATTTGTACTGACATTAAGAGTACGAAAGAGGGGGAAATGTGAATCAAATTCAGTATTATTATAGTCTGATGACAATGAGAATAAAAATTAAATGATTTATTTTAACATGTAGAATTCCTTTAGTGCAATAACAGAAATTCAACAAATTCCTCTCTCTTTTTGATGAACAGTTAAATGTTGTCCATTTAGTTTCTTATCAAAGAAATCCAATTAAAAAGTTACCAGGCACTCTCCTACATTGCTAGTGGGAGTGCAAATTGGTACAACCTTCTTAAAAAGCAATCTGGCAACATATACAGAAAGCTTAAAAGTATTCCTACCATTTGGCCTAATAATTCCACTTCTAGGAATATTCTGTAAAGAGATGTTCTGCAACTTGAAGTGTTTTATACAAAACTTTTCATGTCATTATTAATTGTAGTAGGGAAAAGTCGAAAACAACAAAAATGTCTAACAAGAGAGAATGTTATGTAATAGCCATAGAAAAAAATTGGCACATGACCATTAAAAATGTTTTTGAAAACTTAATACAGAAAAAAATGCCTGTGAAACAGACAAGTTTAAAAGGAATATTCAAAATTAAGTATATTGTTCTATGTAAAATATATAAAATGATGAAGACACATAAAACATTAACTACTTATCTTAGGTTAATTAGATTATAGTTGTTTCTTTGTATGATTCTACCTTTCAAAACACTGAGCTTGTGGTCACAAATTAAAGAAATCCAAAATCTGGTATAATGAAAGCATTTTAAGTATTTAGCTGTTATGCTAAGTGCCAGCAATAAAGGTTCAAGCCAGAGCCCAGACAACTAGATGAACAGAACTTGTATTGGTGACCACAAGAAGAATGGTCAAGAAAACAGGAGAGGAAAGAAGAGGATAGCAGAACTCCAAGCAGGCATTGATTGAACACATTTCAAACAGGCAGACTTAGGGCAAAGGAGAGTATATAAAAATTCATGGAACATTCTCTTGTCCACTGTCCATATGGAAGAATACTCAAATTGAATGATTTTAGACAGACACTATGTTTAAATAAATAAGTAATGATTCAGAATCGGTTTCTTTACATGAATCACATTTGTGCTAAGTAACTTATCTGATGAAACACAGTTGTACTGAATTTAGAACAGACTGCCATCAATGCCATCAAAACATAGGGCTTCTATTTATGTATTTTTTTTTTGCGGAATTGTTTAAAATATTATTTTCTCCAATTCTCTTCAATTACCTTTAGCAAACACTGGATGGAAACCTTTTTATTAAGCCTAAATTCTCTACTACAGGGCAAAATAGTCCTAAATATTTCAGTGCGGAATGACATGTATTACTTTCCACTCCAATTCTGCCCAGAAGTAGGATAGCAGGAAATAAATGTCACTTTTTTTCACACTTGGTCAACTTGAACTGGTAACATTTATTCCATAGGAAAGGGAAGCCATAATTTATCATGTAAGGAGAAATAAGTTTGAGGACAAAACTATACACACACACAAACACACACAGAGACACACAAACACACACAGAGACACACACATACATAACACTCACGAGATACATTATTCCATTAAGAAATGTACCTACACACAGCGTGAGTTTCAAGTCACTCACCTATAATTATGTTTCTCTGACCACATTACAATAAAATCAAACACTGAAAATATTTGGCCCTGAATTTGATTACACAGCTATCAATATTTTCATAAACAATATGAAACCTAAGTGCAGGGCATATGGTGGTATCAAGAAAATATTTTAAAAGCTGTTCTTCAATAAAGTTAAAGGTCATGTAAAAACTCTATAAACTTTTTCTCTATAAAATTGAATTGGGTTAGGACCAAGAAAAATAAAAGGCTTCAGCCACTTGAATATTTGTACTAATGTCACTCATTTACATTCCTTCTCATCAGAGAGCGGCCTGAAGACAACTTAATCTAGATGACTCAAAATACACAAAACTCACTTGCTTCACTTGAATCCAAAATTAGAGGTTAGAAGCTCAAATGTTACTACAGCATTGTGCATAATGGTAAAATACTGAAAATCGTCTGAATCCCCTTGTAAACAGAAAGGTTTAAGTGTATTCTGGTATATCCATACATTGGAATACTCTGAAGCCATTGAAAAGTACTTTGCGGCCAGGCACGCTGGCTCACGCCTGTAATCCCAGAACTTTGGGAGGTCGAGGCAGGCGGATCACCTGAGGTCAGGAGTTCGAGACCAGCCTGACCAACATGGAGAAACCCTGTCTCTACTAAAAATACAAAATTAGCTGGGCTTGGTGGCGCATGGCTGTAGTCCCAGCTACTTGGTAGGCTGAGGCAGTAGAATTGCTTGAACCTGGGAGTCGGAGGCTGCGGTGAGCTTAGGTTGCGCCATTGTACTGCAGCCTAGGCAACAAGAGCAAAACTCCACCTCAAAAAAAAAAAAAAAAAAAGAAAAAGAAAAGTAGTTTGTGAATGGGTGTGAGTGTGAATGTGTGGAGAGAGAGAGAAGTGAGGCACATCTGTGTGTGTTTGTGTGTCTGTATATGTACATATAGTCATCCCTTGGTATCTCAGGGGAATTTGCTCATAGATAAATAGCATAGTATGTGCACATAACCTATACACATCCTTTCATATGCTTTAAATCATCTCTGGAGTACTTAAAATACATAATATAACGTAAATGCTATGTAAGTTCTATTTTTATTTATATTATTTTATTGTTGTACTGTTATTTTTTCTAATATTTTCTATTCACAATTGGTTGAATCCACAAAGGCAGAACACACAGATACAGAGGGCTGACTGTCCATATATGTATATGTACATATACAGACAGAGAAGGAGGTGATCAAGATACACTGCTAAGTAAAAATCAGAAACAGCTAAAAGGTGCATGTAAAATTAATTCATAATTCATAATTCATAAATGAATTAATCTATAAAGTGTTAATGATATTATTAACAATATTTGCTGACTAATTTCTATACAGGTGGTACTCACCTACACATTTCATACATATTAACTTATTTAACTCTCATAATAACCCTATATTATTGGTTCTATTATTCTCCTCTTTAAATCAATAAGGAAAATAAAGCACAGAGTTACTAGGAAACAAAGTGCCTTACTAGCAAACACAGCCAGTAAGTGTTTTTGCTTTTTGCTTGTAAGTCTTTATTCCCGCCACCACCACCCCACCCTTACTCATCTCCTCCCTTTTCCTCTGCCCTAAAGAGGCTGATTTTACAAATTACAACACCTGGATTCTGGAGTCCATGGATCTTGTTAGGATTCAGCCCATGACAGTAACCATCAGTCAGTGTGGAATAAAAGAAGGGAGGTTGAGGTGAGTATTTATAATCACCCCTCGCTGCCCTGCCCCCACCTGCTCAGTGCAGCAGGGTAATCCAATAGTGGCTGCATTTCTCTACCCATAGCCACAGCTCCTGTTCAGTAGCCCCTTTCCCACCGGTATTGCTCTCACTGGGTCTCAGTTACACCTCCCTCTCCTCGTGCCTTTGGTCCTTGTGATAACCACTTTCACTTTTTGGGCACCCAGGTTGCCTCATCATTCCGTGTTGCTTTTCTTAATACTTCTATAACTAAGTACTTCCTCAAAGTCTTCAATGACCCCTGAGTCATCTATTTCCTGCCCAGACTGTGACTCATACAATGGCAGACAGGATTCGAACCCAGACACTGTGGCTCCAGAGGCTGTGCTGTGCTTCTACTCACCGTGCAATACTTCCTGCCTCCCCACTATGCTGGTCTATGTGTCATTTTAGTATTGAAAGACTACTAGGACTGCTGCAGTGGCTCACACTTGTCATCCCAGCACTTTGTGAGGCCGAGGTGGGAGGAGGATCACTTGAGGTAAGGAGTTCGAGACCAGCTTGGACAACGTGGTGAAACCCCATCTCTACTAAAAACACAAGAATTGGCTGGACGTGGTGATGCACACGTGTAATCCCAGCTACTCAGGAGGCTGAGGCACAAGAATAGCTTCAACGTGGGAGATGGAGGTTGCAGTGAGCTGAGATCGCACCACTACACTCCAGCCTGGGCAACACGGCGAGACTCTGCCTCAAAAAAAAAAAAAAAAAAAAAAAGACAGAGAGACTGTACTAAATTATCGTCAGCAATTTTATCTGGGAAGTAAGATTACAACAGGGAATTTAAATCTGTATATTTTATAGTTCTACAATATTTGAATTTTATTATTTCTCAAACAAAAACGCAGTAACATTGGACACTACTTACTACTACTAACTACTGCTGTAAAGAGATTTGATTATACCGGTAGAGTAACCTAGCTAAGGCAGACAATCCACTTTGTAGTTAAATATTACTTGACAATCTTAACTACAAGGTCTTTCCATGAAGTATGAATAATCATTCTCTAACACAGAGGTCTAGACAATGTGTTGCAGGTTTGTTACCCAGTATGATGCCTACATGACATAGGTGAATTTCCATCCTGCCTTAACTCTGTTTATCTTTAAAAATGGGACACCTGAGGTCAAAAGTCCCCCTAGTGACCAAACTGGCCAAGACTAGCGGGATCCAAGATGGCAGCTTTCTTGACCTCTGAAGAAACTCTAACTTCATTATAATCTAATTTTCATGCTAAATGATACACCTCACAGCACCATGACAGTTTACAATCACCATGACAACAACCCATTGAAACAAAAGGTGGGGGAGGGAAGGCAGCACTCTGGTTTTGAGGAGTTCTCTGCCCGTTCCCAGAAAAAAACACGAATGTTCCTCCCCCTATTTTTAATGCCCAACCCTTTCATTAGAGATGCCTGTTTCTGTGACTTCCCAGCTCTCTTGAGCTTCTCAATCCCATGTCATCAAATAAAGCCTGCACTGCTAGATGTTCGGTTTTGGTATTGGTTTTGTGGCACTGAATCGGCAAAGATGCCATTTTGATGGGAAATTGCTTTGTCGGTAACATATTGATCTTCTTGGACTGAAAAGAAAAATTCTTGAATAGAAAAGTATTAAAGGATTTTTTTGAGTCAGGCTCACTCTGTTTCCCAGGCTAGATTACAGTGGGCCTCAAACTCCTGGGCTCAAGTAATCCTCCTGCCTCAGTCTCCTGAGTAGCTAGGACTACAGGCACATACCGTCATATCTGGCTAATTTTTATTTGGTACAGACGGGGTCTCACTATGTTGCCCAGACCGGTCTCAAACTCCCCAGCCTCAAGTGATCCTAGGCCTCCCAAATAACTGAAATCACAGGTATGAGCCACCACCCCTGGATTAAAGGATCATTAAATTATTGTTTCTCCTGTTTTGATAAGGTACCAAAGAGCTATTAGGATCTAGCTCTTCTAATGGGACGAGAACCAACAGAAAGAAATGTTTAATATTATACTTTTAATGTTTAAACAACAGATTTTAACCACCACAGAATTTTATGGTCTTCTTTGGGACATTGCTGATGTTCAGTATAGTAAATTTGCTTCGAATTTCATCAAATCTCTAAACTCTATAAGGTATATTTTATAGGGGACTGGAGTCTAAGTTGCACCTCAGCCTCATGATTGCTAACCTAACCTCAACTCTTGCTCTGCTTAGCCACTGTGCTGAGAAGCCTTATATTCTCCTTTCCATGCAGCAAATACAACATGCTCATGTAACTTCTCCAATATTACAAGTTTCCTCCAGAAATGGCCTTGAGCAAGAAAAAGGAATTCAATATGAACCATTTTGCCTCATCACTAGACACTTTGGAATGTATGTGTCCTTTCCAAATATTCAAGGATCACTGTTGTAACTTTCCTGCTAGGTAAAGGAAATTTCAATCTCCATTTTTATATGGCAACCAAGAACTAATAACAGATATGTATTCCTGACACTACATGGCTCAAGCAATGTTTTATATTAGCACGTAACACTAAATTAACCAAATTCATTCAGGGGAAAAAATCATACAAACTCAATCTTTCTTCTTCAATTCTTTCAATCTTTCACCTCCTCTCAATGTGAAATGTTAAACCCATCAATTATATATGTGGTATTTCCTAAAAGATGAATCTAGCTTACCAGAAAAAAATACAAACCCAGAATTCCCCCATCTCTAGGTATAGAAAGCCTCCAGATGTCACTCAAATCCAACTCTCTTACCAAGGATTTACTAATGAATGACTGCCAGCAGTGAATATACTCTGGCCCCAAATCCTTCTGCCTCTATGACGTCAAGACCTCCACAGCCCTGTGTTTCCTGAGCAAACATGTGGGAAAAATTCAGGTCATTCATTATTGGAGCATAAATGTTAACAATCAATGTCTCCCAGCCATAGCTGTTATCCTGACCTAAGACCCATCTGTCATCAACATCTAAATCAGTGAACATTATTTTCTGACTTAATTTTGCTGGAATAAAGCCATTTCGTCTGTAGGTGAGGCAAAAAAAGGGGATTAACTATAAATTTTAAGTAAATGATATATCTTATGATCACATATGTAAAACATCAGTTAGGCATTAATATATCTAAGCACAAATTATTTCCCTTCCTCTGTAGAGACTGATAGCCATGTACTGATTTTTCTTCCTTTCATATATAGAATATACATAGGACAAAGCAAATAGTTATTTTATCTCATTTTCATGGCTACAATAGTTTACTGAGACCCAAAACAATGTTTTTTAAATCAAAATGGTAATAAGACTCTGGCATAAGGAAGGCTGTCATTTCTCATGCCCACCTCAAGGCTTGCTTCTGCTGTCAGGGGCTGCCTGACAGGCTTACTGGCTATAACGCTCCAACTTTGTAAATCACAGTCAGACTCAGTCTTCACTAGGCATTTTCAGTATTCATCTCTAGAAACAACAAAATGAATGCATCCATTCTCTTGTCCATGCACGCAAATGAAAATAAAATACGAAGTCCTTAATGAAGGAAAGAAATGACTAAGAGAAAATAACTGCAAGTAAAAATCTATACTTAACTGTAAACTGAAGACATTTACATAGCCCTATTCAGATTCAGAGTGTGTTACTGATTTTGGAGTACGGTATTTGGAAATCTCTTTTATGATTCTCAAACAATTGATCTATTCCAGAAGAATTATTCGTTGATTGCTGAAGAATTATTAGTGAAAAATACTTACTAAAATATAAAATATCGCTTTGAACCTGGATACTTCTGGCATAATGATCCAGAATCATTAGGGGAATTGCTTCTTTTTCTCTTTTTTTTTTTTTTTTTTTTTTTGGAGACAGGGACTCACTCTTGCCCAGACTGCAGTATAGTGGTGCAATTACAGCTCACGGCAGCCTCAACCTCCCAGGCTCAAGCAATCCCTCTATTCAGCCTCTCGAGTAGCTGGGACTACAGGTACACGTGGTGGCTTTGTACCTACAGTATACTCGAGAGGCTGAGGTAATTATTTGTTGTTATTGTTATTTTGTTTTTGTTGTTGTTGTTGTAAAGATGTCTCACTGTGTCGCTCAGCCTGGGCTTGAACTCCTGAGTTCAAGGGATTCTTCCCCCTCGGCCTCCCATAGTGCTGGGATTACATACTGGTGTAAGCCATTGCACCAGCTGCAAACTGCATCTTGCTTTCCATACTGAAGAAGCTAATTCTTTTAAAAGCTTGTTCACTTAAAGAGAGATATTTGTCTCATGAAAACCAAAACAAAGTTAAATTTTTTAAATGTGAGTGAAGGTCAGCTTAACTTAACAAAGATCTGTAATTAGCAATTAAATCGAATCCTTAAAAATAAATATCAAGAATTCCTGTTCACCAACACTGAACAACACTGTCATATGCTTTTTTCAAATGGTGTGACTGGTATCATCCATTGAATCAAAGAAAACCCCAAACTCCACAATCAGGATAGGACTAATTTTGGAGGCATAAGGGGAGATTGGGTGGGGATGTTGGTAGAGTACATGAAAAAGAGAGAGGTTGACTGGGAGGAAGAAGGTAAAAAGGATAATATAGTGCCCCTCTTGCCCCTCAAGAGTAAAGAGCTCAAGGAAAGGGTATTTTTGTTTTATTTGGTTTTAAGTGTTGTGGATTTCATAATGCTCCTGGGTAACGCTATGGATAGTATCAATGTCAATAGGAAGGAATATGCATTATGCTTTTATTTTCAATTATATTTGCTCTATGTGAAGAAACATAAAAACATAATTCCAACTGATGAGAATATATATCAATATGAGCTGTATTAAAAACTGTGTGAAAAACTTCAAAATGGGCAAAAAGAAAAAACATGACAAATTAGTAGCTTCCCTGACTAGCTCATGCGTTTCTCTGGCTTTTATTGGCTTTGAGCCATTTTACAACTCTGAAAATAATAGAAACTGACAGCAATCTCATTTACTAACAGAAAAATAACAGAAATAGAAATGGATGTTGTATCCATTGGAATGCAATTGAATATTGCCTTGTAGAAACTGACCACTTTTTTTTTTTTTTTTTCTTAAGCCTGAGTCTCTCTCTGTTGCCCAGGCTGGAGTGCAGTGGCGCAATCTTGGCTCGCTACAACTTCTGCCTCCTGGGTTCAAGCAATTCCCCCACCTCAGCCTCCCAAGTAGCTGGAGTTAATTTTTTTTTTTTTTTTTTCAGTAGAGACAGGGTTTCACCATGTTGACCAGGCTGGTCTCAAACTCTTGACCTCAAGTGATCTGCCTATCTCAGCCTCCCAAATTGCTGGGATTACAGGCATGAGCCACCGTGCCCAGCCTTATGCACCTTTTTGTAAATTCATTTAGCACTTCTTTTCTGACTTTAAATGTATGTGATACTTTAACTTCTCATTTGAATCAGTTGTAACATCTTACTGGTTCCCTCATTAATCAATCAGTTAAATGGAATTTGGGGCATACATTCATTCATATTTGTATAAGTCATAATTTGTTTAAATTATTCTTTAGTTCTACACATAGGCATGTGAACACACACTCACAGACACTATGCCAGTCAAATTTAATATTATATTATGCTTGGATTTTAAGTACTTTTCTTCACATACTTCTCTTTATTTTTTAAAATTTATTCAGTAAGCATTGATTATTTCAATAATTAGAAACAAAGTTTTAAAAAACTATGAAAAAAATTCAAGTAATGCTTTGAAAGTCTCTACACGTATCTCTAGCTCTCAAACAAACATGTGATTTTAATATCTGTGATTAAGCCAAGCGTGGTGACTCATGCCTGTAATCCCAACACTTTGGGAGGCCAAGGCAGGCAGGTCACTTGAGGCCAGAAGCTGGAGACCAGCCTGGCCAACAGGGTGAAACCCCATCTCTACTAAAAATACAAAAACTAGCCAGATGTGGTGGCACATGCCTGTAATCCCAGCTACCTGGGAGGCTGAGGCATGAGAATTGCTTGAACCTGGGAGGCGGGGGTTGCAGTGGATTGAGATTGCACCACTGCACTCCAGCACAGGTGACAGAGCAAGACTCTGTCTCAAAAAAACAAACAAATAAGCAAAAATCTTGGATTAGGTGAACCACATAGAAGCAGCCAGTTTCTAAATCACCACATCTATCATATTTTCCTTTTTAAAAACATGAGGAACATATACACTGGGAAGTAAGAATTGTTAATCTTAATGAATGTATCCCTCTGATATGGTTTGGCTGTGTCCCCACTCAAAATCTCATCTTGAATTGTAATCCCCATGATTCCGATGTGTCAAGGGAGACACCAAGTGGATGTAATTGAATCATGGGGATGGCTTCCCCATGCTGTTCTCATGATAGTGAGTTCTCAAGAGATCTGATGGTTTTAAAGTGTTAGGCAGTTCCTCCTGTGTTCATTCTCCTTCCTGCCACCTTGCGAAGAAGGTGCATTACTTCCCCTTCACCTTCCACCATGATTGTTAAGTTTCCCGAGGCCTCCCCAGCCATGCAGAACTGTGAGCCAATTACAGCTCTTTCCTTTATAAAATTACCCAGTCTCAGGCAGTTCTTTACAGCAGTGTGAAAACAGACGAATATATGCTCTATCAATATAAATGTCAAGGCAATATATTTTTAAAGGTCTATCAGCAATAGGCTAAAATAAGAATTTATAAATGTGCTCTAAAAGAACAACTATCCCTTGGATTTTATTAGGAGAAACACTAAAATATTAACAAAACTTCAAGCCGTGGCATCCAAACAGTAGTGAAGTAAGGTCCTTAGTCTTGTTGGTCAGGCCACAGACTCCTCAGTTGTTCCAAAGAACTCATCTAAATGATTGGATTTACAGTTTTGTTTTATTTTTTGCTAATCCAGAAAAACACAAATCTTTGTACTCCATATCCTGCCATATTAGAAAAGAGCACAAATGCATTAAAGATAGTAATAATACTTAAAAGCAAAATTAAGTATATAAATACAAAAAGGTAAGTAAATGTCAGAAGGTTATAAGAACATTGATTTCATGTAAATGTAGATAGGTGAATCCTTAAAATGTGCTAGTTTTCATGTCAATATCAGCACAGAGTTCATTATGAAATCTCAGTCCATCTTCTTACTAAATAACCCAGTAGACTCGAATGAATAATCTTATTTTGTCTTATTCTAAGCCCTGAGAATATAAATAAAAAGTACTCTGAAAACGTATTAACGCTAATCAAAAAAGGACAAAACAAAGTTTCAGAATTCTTATGGGTTGAATTGTGTCCCCCCCCAAAAAAAACATATTTGCAGTTCTAATCCTCAGTGCGAATAAACATGACCTTATTTGAAAATAGGGTCATTGCTGATGATCAAGTTGGAGTCATTAGGCTAGGTTCCAATCCAATATGTCTGTGTCTTTATAAAAAAGAAATTTGGATTCAGAGACAGACATATAAAAAGAGGCATGGGAAGAATGCCATTACAAGCCAAGGAATGCCTGAGTCCCCAAAAGCTAGGAGAGAGGCACAGAATAGATTTTCCCTCGCAGCCCTCAGAAAGAACCAACTTGCTGACACCTTGATCTTCGACTTGCAGCCTCCAGAACTGTGGGACAATGCATTCCTATTGTTTAAGCAGCACAGTTTTTGGTACTTTGTAACAACAGCCCCAGGAAACTAATACAAAAATTGACATTTCATTGTCTAATTTCACATGCTACTTTTGATCTCAATAAAATATGCTGAAAGTTTGCTATTCTCTAAACATATTAAGAATGAATGACCAAGGTATTTTCTCAAGACTCATTTCTTTCCTCCAAATTCACCACCCATCAACACACAAACCACACCAAGAAAAGGAACAAAAACAAATATATAAATCTTTGAAGACGATATAGTAATTTTTTAAACACGAATTACAACTGGCCTTTCTAGTCGTCCGTACATCAATGACCATTATTAGTCATGTTCCCTTAACATCAGTGATTTCACCCTTTACAGCCATACTTTCAAATTCTGAGGCCATTTCAAAGTGTATGTTTTATCCTATGTATAAAAATTAAATGAGCTAATGTAATAAAGAACAAAAGGTAAAAGACAAAGCAGAAAGTTTAAACAAAATTCAAGTCAAAAATTGCTGAAATGTTGATTAAACCTAATGGAGCTCATTAGCCATTAATAGATACCAGTGTTAAAGTGAAAAAGAATAAGCACATTGTGTTCTACAGAGAAACCCCTTTCCTTCAGAAATCACAGATACGCCAAAAATCACATTTTCCCTTACCCAATATGATGAGAAATTGTACAAGAGAGATACGTTGATTTGGGGGAACACTGATTATACTTAACTCTGTTTTTATTACAAATGGGTTTTATTTAATAAGCAACAGTTAAAATATTAAAGAAAAACCTTATATAAAAATTAAAACAGACTATTACTGAATTATATACATACCACTAAGCATAGCATACTTTTAAGAGATAAAAATCCCAAGGAAATTATAGTAACTACTTTGTTTAATTCAGAGGGACTAGCTTGAGGAGGGGAGATACAAATTTGTATGTATCGCAGAATTCTGTCTGCATGACCTACTATATAGAGAAATTAAGTACTTAGGTAACAGCTAAAAATATTCCAATATATACACAAGGAGATTTTTGAAAATACTCCAGAAGGAAGGCATAATTTAAAGAAAAAACAGAAACAAAAAACTGTTCACTAAAGCTATGAGTCAGTTGGATATGGGAGGAGTAAAGGAAGCAGCAGGCTAGGAGGTTCCAGGCAGCCTGCTCACACATCCAGAGCCCTATAGACAAGTCTTACACGAGGAAAGTTACAAGCATTATACATTTTTAAAATCACATTTTAAATGTCTATACATCTGCGCTTATAATTTTATCTGGAAGATAAAAGGCTATGAGAAGTAAAACATGTTGAGATTGGAACAAATATTAGATAATCCATCATTAATATTTACCTTTCCCTCCAAATTTTTCTTTGAGCTCAAAAAAGATTGAATTTTAAGCTATACAGGAGGATGACTTCTCCATAGCAATTAAACTAGAAAGTAGATTTCTAAACATTACAGTAAAAACAGAGTAATATAAGGAAATAGGAAAGGAACATCATGTGTTTTACATTTTAATAAAATACGTCAAAGATAAAAGTATCTCTCTATATTAAAAAGTCAAAGTTCTAATTCAAGTAACACATACTTGATACTGGGTTATTCTCAAAGCAGATACCATTTTACATGAATGAGCGTGATTTTTTTCTTCTCATGTGCAAGTCATTTGCCAGAATTTGTTACAGCTTACAATCTTTTAGAAGTTTGTTTGTTTTTTGTTTTTGTTGAGATGGAGTGTCGCTATGTCAACAGGCTGGAGTGCAGTGGTGAGATCTCGGCTCACTGCAACCTCCGCCTCCGGGGTTCAAACAATTCTCCTGGCTCAGCCTCCCCGGTAGCTGGGACTACAGGCACCCACCACCACGCCCAGCTAATTTTTGTATTTTTAGTAGAGATGGGGTTTCAACATTTTGGCCAGGATGGTCCCGATATCCTGACCTCGTGATCCGCCCACCTCGGCCTCCCAAAGTGCTGGGATTACAGGAGTGAGCTACCGCGTCCGGCCTCTTTTAGAAGTTTTGAGATGAAGACTGATATGTAGGCATCAAATCTCCTTAGTAATGTTGTCTGAAAAAAGGATGTCTAGGAAAAGCAGTGCTATAAAGAGAGGAAATACCACTTTTATGTTTTAAAAAAATCAAGCAGAAACTTTTATTTGCCTAATTCCTACTTCATATCGTACTTTGCACTTTCTAGGAAAAAAATCTTTCCACAAAAACATGAAACATTGCTTTTGAAAGACTAGAAGCAACCAACTAAAAATTAAGCGATTGTTGCAAATTAAATCTGTAGTACAGCTGCATCCATTTAAAAAGAGCAGCTGCTGAAGAAATAAAAGTACATTCTCTGCATCAAACTACAAAACATTCAAAAACATAGTGACATTTGATTAAATGGATATTTATTAGAGACAGTTCCATATGGCTTTTACATAGATTCTTTCACATAAACACCAGCTTCTCTTTTTATGTTAGAAGTTGAGAAGTGCTTATCTCTAAAACAGTCAGACATACTTAGTTCCAATTTTGTCCATTGAGAAAAAAACTTTTATTTTAATGTGTATTATAGCTTGGCCAGCTTGATTATGTATAGCTGGGCTTTAATGTTTTGCACTGTTCAACTTTGTGTGCCAGAATCTGCTTCTCTTCATCTGAAACTCTTCTTATTCCTCAACTTGAACGTGATTTTTTTCTTTCCCTACATGTGCCCAAGTAAAACACTGAAGTAAAGCTCATTCAAGAGAAAAGCATACTTATAGAAATGAGGGAATTTCTCTATGCCATGGCCTTCTGGTAAGTTATTCTGGAACAAAAATATTTGTGTTCCTATATGGCTTAGAAACATTCTTCTACATCAGGTTTTTTTTTACAGAAAAAAAAATACATGTGTGCAATGAATACTTTTAGTCACTAAAATACTTTTCATTTCTTAGTTAAATGATCAATTATGTAATCATATGAGTCAAAACAACAGGGAGAAATAATCTTGCGCTTTCTGTACTTGTTAGAGAAAATTACTTGGGGACCTTGTTAAAAATATCTATTTCTCGCTGAGCGTGGTGGCTCACGCCTGTAATCCTAGCACTTTGGGAGGCCGAGGCAGGTGGATCACGAGGTCAGGAGATCGAGACCATCCTGGCTAACACGGTGAAATCCCGTCTCTACAAAAAATACAAAAAATTAGCTGGGCGTGGTGGCGGGCACCTGTAGTCCCAGCTACTCGGGAGGCTGAGGCAGGAAAGTGGCGTGAACACGGGAGGCGGAGCTTGCAGTGAGCCGAGATGGCACCCCTGCATTCCAGCCTGGGTGACAAGAGACTCTGCTCAAAAAAAAAAAAAAAAAAAAAATCTATTTCCCAAGTCACTTACATGGAGAATCTGAATAAATTGTTGAAGCCGAAAATCTGTAGAGTTTGGGGGATTTGTGAAGAGATGCTCTAAGCAATAAATGGGATTCGTTTCAATGTTCTTAAAAATATATAAATATTAAAATGCTTCCTTTACTTATTTTTGCTGGCTTGTTTCATTGTGTTACTCTATATGTAGCTACCAAAGAGTAGGTCCTATAGTACCCCAGTTATGATTAGGGATTGATCTAATAGGGCAAGAGTCTTCTTATTCAAATGACTAGGACTAGCTAATAACAACAACAACAACGTCAGTAAATACAGTTGAAAGAGCCACATAAAGCAAATAATCATGTTTAATAATTAAATGAGCATATAATAAATATTCAGTTTCAACTTGAAACATTCATTATTCAGACATTCATTCACCAATCTTTCTATGAAGGGCTAAAATCCTGCAAGGTTTAGGTCTCCTACTCTCTATTTCATGTCACCTTTAGAAGAAAGGTAATTTAAACATCTGTAATGCTGCACAGTTACTTGATTACAGTTTTACCCATAGTCCCTAATTATTTCATCTACACCTCAGTTAACATATATGCTGTATCTACTTTCCCTTCATCAAGCCTTTCAAAGAAAGCATTCAATCAAGTTTTCATAGAAACAACAACAATATTTTTGGCTTACATTTCAGTGGTTTATATAATTTTTAATTAAATTATGCAATTACAACACTAAGGAAAAGTGGCATAAACTGGCCAGGTAACCACCACAATTGATGGACATCAGTTGGTATTTTTAACAGAAAGACTCCAGAGCACTGGTTAACTCTAGCAAGTTAGTTAAGGTCAAGTCAATGAAGACAATTTCTCCTACGGTTTCATTTCAGAACCTGAATGGCGTTCTGCCTTCACTGTCAATGCTAGTTTTGTTTGGTTACTTTGAGAGCTTCTCCCACTAGAACTTACCTTTGTGAAAATACAGTGGAAAAAGTTATTCATAAATTTTCCTTTCACACTGCCCTACTATGGTTTTTAAGCTGAATGAATTCACTTCTAGGCAAATCATTACTTTAAGAAAAATGAAAGTTACATAATCCAAAGCAAAGACAGGAGGGAAACTTCTTTCCATGAGATGAAAACAGTCAATAAGTTAAGGAAAATTATTCCTAATAGACTTGCAAATAACCTAGGCATTTCTTCAACAATAAGATCCTCTGTGTGTGTGTTTTGCAAATGCTATATTTTATTTCTTTGAGAAATAACATTTTTAGAAAAAGTAGTTGATCATGTTAAATTATACAATGCTTTGGACACACAGTAGCTTGTCCATAATCAGAAGAATTTTTATATTCTGAATGCTTTACTATGTAAATGATAAAGATGTTAATGGAAATAAGTTTAAAAGCCCTGAATGCAGAGGGCCCCTGCTACATAGCTAAAAAATATATAACCTGGATGATGTTCTATTGTTTTGACTTGGAGTTTTATCCTGTGGTTTTCGTACAATTAACTGTCTTTTGTAGCACTGACACTAACTGCCAAATCCCTCTCATTGGTTGGCCACTGACACATCTCAAAGATACATCAAATACTCAAATTTTGCATGTTCTGACTTCAAAGACAGTAAGGATTTGGCCTCACAGCTATTAAATGAGGCCAGGTAGCAGCAGCAAGAGCTTGATGGACAGATGAGCTCATCTTCACTGCTGGCCCCATAGGGAAAAGAAAATTTTTCTCCAGTGCTTGCTTTTGTCAACAGTGATGAAAAGAACTCAGAAAAAGATGGTTAAATCTTGACAAACTAAGTCTTTTAAATATTTGAGGACTTCAGGCTTAGATCATCCAGCTTCTCAATTTTGCTCTTTTGTATACCTTCCAATTGCTTTGCTATACCAGTCCATTTAAAATCAATTTAAGACTTTGTTGAACAATGTTCAGCTATTAACATCTGAACTTACAGGAGTTCATAAAAGATTTTGAGCAATGAGTGATGATCTTCAAAGCAATGGCGACTGAAGCTGCAGAAGCCTCTTGCCCAAGTGTCCTCAGTGTAATATCACTTTCCAAACACAGTTTCTTCCACACTGCCCCAGGAAAGCATTTTATAAATGTGCTCATGTTTGACCATAAACTCAAAGGAGCAAGATTAAATATAGGATGAACAACCAAAATATTCTTCTGCAGTGAGATTCCTTTTCCTTAATTCCCTTTTAACTCACAAGAAGGGATAGGGACAGTTCTTCAGTTCTGGCCCTCAACAACCAAGACACATGATAAGCTCAAGAGATATACTCAAGGGATAACAGAGAAGAAAACACTGAAAGAAATTTAGGTAAAAAGGTAATACATGAACTTCAGCACTGATCAAGGAGGAGTGGTGTAAAGTCCCCTGGGCTTACTAGTACAATCACGTTATACCCACAAAAAGAGAGCAGTCCATCAGTCCCCACTGGAATGAAACTTTAGCTCTGATGATACCTTGTAGACTACACTACATTTGATACAGCTTATGTACATAAAAATGAATTATTCAGTGTTTTTCAATGTCTATTAACCTTTTAAGGGAATGACTAAAACCTTTTCAACAAGGATGAATATTTAGAAGTATTAGATACCATAACTCAACCATTATTCTTGAGAAATACAGCAACACTACCTGAAAAATCAAAAATGAATTCCAAACTAACTGTCATTTTTCTAAGCAAAAGTAGAGACAAGAAGCCTGGCCATAATAAAACGTGGGTTTTAATAAATGTTGAAAAATGTCACAAAGTATATATTTTAAAATTAGTGTAATTATTTTCTGCTCTTTAATCAGGACAGTGAGAAAAATGCATGAGAAAATTCAGAAGGCTGGTAGACATTTCAACTATCCAAAAATCTAGGCAAAAAATGTGCCAAAATTTTGACCTGGAAATGATTTGAGATTTATAGTCAAAGAGTGACTATTTTACATTAGAATTAATAATGTTGAAATACAGCCCATAAAATATTGACATTGTCCTGACTTAATAAGGATTTTGTAATATTAACACTTGTCCTGATTATGAAAAGGAAAATGTCATTTTAATTATATTTCAAAACAGGTGGACGAAAAGCATTATTTCCTGGAAAAGTTTACATTTACAGTAAACATTTACACCATTACGTTTACAGGCAGTTTTTAATCTTGTTTAATACATCCAATATTTATTGGGTCTTTATTGAATGTCAAGCAGTGTGCTAGGTAGGTACTGAAAATACAAGAAAAACAAAAAGAGTAAGTGTCATCAGGGGCTCACTGAAGGCAGGTGCGTATTGCTCAGCCTATTGGCTCTGGATCCGGTACTTATTAATTATATAATATGACTTATGTGTTTCCAGAAGCTCGCTCTAATGAGGGTGTATAAAATGTAAATGGCTGCCTAGGTTATGTATGCCTGATTACAATTGCAGCTATTACAACTATATACTATATCAGTATGTTTATTTCCTCAGTATCCTGTTTTGAATCATTGCTCCTTCCAATCTGGTATGTGGCCTTCAAACATGACTCCCCTACATGGGACAAGCTGTCAATAGGAATAAACCATCCCTATTCCTAAGAACACTTTATAAAAATCTAGATGAAGAAGAATTCCTAAAGCTAATTATCCTTCTCTCACAATTATTATTATAAATACTGTAATTGTTGACAGACTGTTTTGGAAGAATATGAGCCTCCTGCAGAAGCTTAAAGCCTTACACATTTTATTTATTTGTTTGAATTAATTACTTGAGGAATGAGTACTTCTGAGATTTCAAGAAGCCAAACTTGTGGCTTCTGGCAGAAGATGCGATCTGGACGGAATGGCTTACTCTGGTGACAAGGAGAAAGGCAAGCTGTTGAAGCAGAAGAATCAAGAGAAGACTTTTCAAGCACCATTCTTTGTTGTTCTAAAGAAAGGCATGGGCTACGAGGCCAGGTGGCTATGGCGTTTTCAAAAAGTCTCACTCTGTTGCTGCTTTAAGGGTCTCACTCTCAAGGCTAACATACTGGATGACAGAGAAAAAGAAATCTTTCTAGTTTTCTTCGTCTTATACATGATAGTATTCCTTTAAATCAGTAATGTTTTAATTACCTTGAAATATACAAATCCTTCACTCCCTTTTATGTTCAAGGGAAAAGATTTTAGCAGAAATCAAGGTTATTTTTAAAAATCCGTTTATCAAGCCAGATATCGAATTATCCCTTTGACTTATGGCCTTAACATTTTGCATCTTTGCTGGAAGTGCTGTTCTTTATGACTCTACCAAAAAAAAAGTATTTAACAATAGAGCAGGGGTTCATTATTGCTGATCAGCAACTGGAAAGCTAGAGTCCCTTCTTCCTTGCAAACTGCATGATAATTCTCAGGATAATTAGGGGCATAAATTTGCTGGCACATAGTGTTTGTTTTTGCTGTGATATTTTTTAATAGGAAAAAGAAGTATTTATGGTAAAATATTATCTCATATTTTTCTTTTAGCAGCACCAGATTTCACAGGCAATCTTAGTCAAATGCATAGGATTTCTTTGTTTCAAAAGGTTATATATGCAACGGACACTGAAGCTCTTGAAAACATCACAAACATGTCTTTCCTTTTTTGTACTCTAGCAATAAGAAAGTGCTCCCTGTGCATCTGTTAGAGAAACAGCCTCAAAATATGGCTTAGCAGTGAGTATATAAAAGTAGATAGAATGAGGATTAACCCATCTATACTAAACCACGAAATAGTATGAGTAGTTAACAAGGCAATTCCTCCACGTTCTGTTTTTTAATTCATAACCAACAGTAATCCTGTTAGACCAGACAAATGCTCAGCTGCCACTTTATTGTTAATGACACAAAAGAATATAGGACATTCAGTGATCATATTCTTAATAATTTTCAACGTATACTTTAATAAGCACTGACATTTTCAGCCCACGGATTCAAATCAATTTGATGGAATTTGCCAAGGGTTATAATTTTGTTGTCATATCTTTTTGCTCTTTGGGCAAGGCCTTTCCATCTAAACCCCAGGCGTTGGTTTGAATCCCTGTGGACTCAAGCATATGTTCGAGGGATTCATAGTCTATTCTTCTTGGATAATTTAGATAATCATATGAAACCAGTTCCTCTCCAATGCCAACTGTATTCTCCTGCTGTAGATTTACAGGGTGTATGATGCCACAAGATGGAATAGGCAATAATCAAGACACACTAACCATATGAAATTTTAAGTTCCCATCTTTAAGGCAGAAGTATTGAATTACCTATTTTACTCAGTTATTTGGTTTCTTTAAATGTCCATTGACATTCTCTTATTATTTTTTATATGCCATTCACAGAAGAGTTGACAATCTCTACTTATTAAGATCATAACATCCATCAAATATATCCCGCAAAACTCAAATATCATAAAATCAAATATTATGTAGAACAACATAAATATCTGATGTCTCCTTTTTGCCACTTGGCATAGATATTACCAAGGCATTGATTTTTCCCAGTCTAAGGACATTATAGGTCAATAACTTCGTAACATTAGTATTTTGTCAATAATAGCAATGCTCTACTCCTGTTTTTCTACATATTGCCACAATCCTCAAAATAAGAATAAAAGCAAGAACAAAATCTTTCTTTTATATCTCAAAAGAAAGGAGAGTAAATTATTTAAAATGCAATGGTTAAAGCAAAGAAATTTAGATAGAGAAAAATGCCTGATTTTAAGCTCCAGGCATAAACTTGTAGCATGAACTACATAACTTGTAGCATGAACTAAAATGCAAACTGAAGCATTTAAACAATTCTTGTGCTTATGGCTTCTCGCCCCCAGTCACTTTCCTCAGGTTTCTACTTGGGTGCTTATCTAGCTTCTGGCATTCTGCACCAAAAGTTCCAAGAATATCTGCCTCTCAGTTTCTTTCTTTCTTAGGGGTACAGCCTGTTTCTTCAGCCCATTTGAATCCCATTTTCTTTCCAGATGCACAAAACAAAACTGAAAGCATTTTCTCTGTTCATTACATACCAAGATTGTGTGTGTGTGTGTGTGTGTGTGTGTGTGTGTGTGGTGTGTCACCCAGGCTGAAGTGCACTGGCATCATCTCGGCTCACTGCAACCTCTGCCTCCGAGGTTCAATCAATCCTCCTACTTCAGCCTCTCGAGTAGCTGGGCCCACAGGCATGTGCCAACATGTCTGGCTAATTTTTGTATTTTTTGGTAGAGATGGGGTTTCACCACATTGGCCAGGCTGGTCTCAAACCCCTGACCTCAAGTGATCTGCTGGCCTCGTCCTCCCAAAGTGCTGGGATGACAGGCATGAGTCACCACCATGCCCACCCCCAAGATTCTTTTAATGAATCATTTAATTAGGCGAAGGGGTTGCAAAAAGCCTCTGTATCTTTTTGTTTTTAAAACGCTTTACTAAGATTATGCCATAGAACAAACTTCACATGAAAAAGCAAGTGTGAGCTAACCGAAGGCAGTAGGCCCAGAGGCTTGGACATGCTACCGATTTTAACATGGGAGGAAAGAGAGGAGCTCAGGAATTTTAAGAGAAGGAACATACACACACACACACACACACACACACACACACACATTTTTCCTCTCCTACATTTGGTATAAGTGATAGATGTTAAGGAAAAAGAAATATTCCCCCATCTTTAAGTGGCAGAAGTATTTGATCACTCATTTTTGATCAACAGTGACCTAAAGAGACTACTTACAAAATTGGGCTAATCCGGCCTCTGAAGATTCAATAGTCACAGCACTGTCTCACCACCATCTCCACCGAAATAAAAAAAAAGATACATTTATCTTCTATGTTAGGATGAATAATGGCCCCCAAAGATAGCCACATCCTAATCCCTGAACCTGTCAAGGTTATTTTATAGGGCAAAAGGGAATTTGCGGATGAGACTAAATTAAGGATTTTGAGATAGGGAGATTCCCCCGATTATCTGAATGGAGCCTAAATATAATCCCCAGTGTCCACAGAAGAAAGAAGCAGAGGAAACTTTAAGGACAGCAGCAGTCGAGGCAATGTGAAGATGGAAACAAGATGCTAAACTGCTGCCTTTGAAGATGGAGGAAGAGGCCAGGAGCCAAGGAATGCAAGGAATGAAGCTCTAGAAGCTGGAAAAGGAAAGGAAAAGAATTTTCCCCTGGAGTCTCCTGAGAAAGCAAGCCTCTGCTGAAACCTTGATCTTGGCCCAGTGAAACTGACTTCATGCTTATGACCTTCCAGAACTGAAAGAGAATAAATGTGTGTTGTTTTAAGCCACTGAGTTTGCGGTAATTTGTTATAGATGCCAGAGAAGACTAATCCACATACATTAAAATTGAAAGATAATTTTTGCCCTAAAAATCACTTTAAAGAGAGTGAAAATTTGAGAAAAAATCCTATGAGAAAACACTCACAATATATCTAGACGACAAAAGACACATATCGAAAATATGTAAAGGAATCTTATGAAATAATACGAAGACAAACCAACAATAATAAAGTGAACAAAAACAAAGGCATTTCAAGAATGACTCCTAAATATATAAAAAGAGCTTCAACATCATTATTCATCATAGACATAAAAATTAAAACCACAGTAAATTTCATTTTACACCCATCATATTCGTCGGTATATAGGACAACTAGGATTCACCCACCCTGCCGGGGAGAGTGTATATTGTTACAATCACTTTGGAGTGTACTTTGATTCTATTTAGGAAAGCTGAACAAGCACATACCATATTTAACCTAACAATTTAACTCCCAGGTATATGCCTTAGAGAAATACTTGTACATGTGCACTAAAAGCCACATATAATTTTATTCATATTGTTGATAATATTCAAAAAAGTATTGAAAACAATCCAAAAACCCATCAATACTAGAATGGATCAATGTTATAGGACCTTCGTATAATGCATTAATATATAGTGGGAAAATGAATGAACTATAATTACACATATCAACACGGTTGAATCTCAAAAACAAACCTGAATGAAAAAAATGAGTCAAAGAAGAAACACAGTATGATTCTAATGCGTTCAAAAATAGACAAAAATAAACATATATATATAGAATTCTATTTTTAAGAGATCCATGCTATGGAATGATTTTCTTAAAACTCATGCTACAGGTTAACTGTATAAGGAAGAGAGAAGTATGGGATCAGGGTAGAGCACTCAGGAAACTGTAGTCACTGATAATGTTTTATTTCTTAAGCTGAATAGTAGAACACTCTGAAAGCAGTAACAGGAAAATGCATCGAGTTGGCTAGTGTTTGTTGAAGACACACTGAATTACTTCATAGGACAACTGAGTAATCCCTTCCTAGTTGTCTCTTCCAATCCAGTCTACCAGGAAACATGTTGAAAATACAGATTCCTGAGCTCCAACTCTAATCGACTGAATTAGATTCTCTGGGGCTGGTATTCAGGAATGACGTAGGTCTTGTCAACATACATTCAAATATGACTCGACAAGGGACTGTAAGTTTTAAGAGGGTAGGGAGATACATGTCTCTTTCAGTGTTAAATTTGAGGCTAATATGCACCAATGTTTGCTATTCTTTAAACTGTACCAATATTATATATACTCTTTCATGTGCATAATATTCATAATTCAAAGATTTTATCTAAAACATTCAATGACACAACTCACTAGAAGTAAGAGGAAATCAGATACCATTTCTAAGATCTATCTTACCATTTTAAATGCTCATTATCAATTGTTCAAAAAGCCATGGGTCTTATAACTTACTGCATATAAAATCACATACAATATGTATATATTGAGTATCATTTACAATATGTTAATTCAAACAGATTTAAAAGATTTACCATGTTGGTGAATAAAAATTTCAATGTATTTAAAAAGGTGAATCTGAAAGTATGCATTCTTTAATACCTTTAGACATTTAATGCCTTTAGATAGTTAATGCCTGTAGATAATAAGCTGTTTACTTTTCCAACATTTTGCTCTTTAATCCAAGCCAAATTTTAAAATTCCCCAAAATGAGATTAAAAGTTACACATTCCAACACTGAAAAAAATTTCAGAAGAAACCCTGATAAGATTTGAACTGTTCTTTATTTTTTTCTCTGTGTACAGAGTCACTAGCTACTTACTGTTTTTTTCTGAGAAATAGTTCTTAAGATGAGTTGCAGCTGTGATAATGTGGTCATTTAGATTAATAAAACCCCTGAGGGATGACTAGATTCAGAGACAGATTTAACAACTGAAGAGTGTAGGATTTTACATCCAACTAAATAGTTGCACCTTTAGGAAGAAAAACAAAGTGGTATCTCTCTTCAAGTTTCTAGAATCTCCTACTGACTGGGGTTTGCAGTGGGAGGGAAAGGAGGAGCCGATGTTGTAGGAATGTACAAAAGCTAACTCTCCATAAAATTAACTGCCAGGATGCCAACTATCAGACCATAGAGATTTTCCACAGAAAACACCCTGAAAGAAATAAAAGGAATATGCACGGAGTTGGCTAGAGTTTACTGAAGACAATGGGAATTGCTTTATGGAACAACTGAGTAATCCCTTCCTAGTTGTCTTTTCCTATCCAGTCTCCTAGGAAACATGCTGAAAATGCAGATTACTGAGCCCCAACTCTGATCCACTGTATCAGATACTCTAGGGTAGTATCCAAAAATGATCTAGGTCATGTCAACATACATTCAAATACAAGACTTTACAAGAAACTATAAGCCTTAAGAGGGTGGGGATGTAGCTGCCTCTTTTGGTATTAAATTCAGAGCCAAAATGCACCAGGATGACCATAGGGTGGCTTACAATCAATGTTCTTTCTGACCAATCGCGTCAATGCCACACTGGTTAAAAAATATTCTAAATGTTACCATTTCATTTACATCCTGAGTGCCAACACAGTAGCTGGGAGGGATTTCAAAAAAGTATTCAATAAATATATTTTGGGAAAAAAAATCAGAAAGATAACCTTTAGAAAGGCATCGTATATCAAATATTGTTTTGGTATAAAATCTAAAACCCATTACATCTTTGAATTGTGGAGTTTTAAATAAATAACACCAATTTGCCCAGAATCCAAAAATCCTAGAAAATCAATTTACTTTCTTACTTTTACAGTCCTCATTCTGAGATTTAAAGTACTGGAAAACCTGAGGCAACAGAAAAAAGATGGTTTTTGAAACTATGGATTTGCTGTTCAGAAAATAATAGCAATGGCACTCTGAGATGTAAGGGGAACCCAGAGGGGAAGAGAGAGTATGACTGGACTCCGTATTTCTAGAAACTAGGATTTATGGAGCAGAAGAACAGAGGAAAAGGGATAAATTCAGGCCAGTGGTTCTTCCTTTTGCTTGGCTACATGTTAGACCACCTGGGGAGCTCTTTAAAACACACCAGTACCTGACCTTACCCCGGATTTAATTGATCATGGATGGGGCCTCTCAATCAATCATAGTTAAAAGCTCCAAAGATTTTAATGTGCAGAAAAGGCTGAAAACCACTTGTAGACAAATTCAAAATTCGGTTGCGCTCTACCCTAAGAGTACGTTACAAAATCGTATGGAGATTTTGAAGAGTTCAAATGCTAGGCTGGTCTCCAGAACTGTTGAATCAATCTCCAGGGTAAAACCTGGGAATGGGCATGTCAGCTCAAGCTGTAATAACAAAATATTGTAGACCGGGTGGCTTAAAACACAGAAATTTATTGTTTCGCAGTTCTGGAGACTTGAAATCCAAGATCTAGGTGGCAGCATGGATGGTGTCTAATGACGGCTTGCTCCTTGGATTACAGACAGACACCTTCTCACTGTGTCCTCACATGTGAGGACATGGAAAGAGAGTTCAAGCTCTCTGGTGTGTCTTCTTATAAACACACTAATCCCATTACAAGGGCCCACTCTCTCCACCTCATCTAAACCTAACTGCCTGCCAAAGGCCCCTTCACCAAATACCATCACATAAGGGATTAGAACTTCAACATATCAATTCGGGTTGGGGGGAAAAGGACACAGTGCAACCCACAGCATTGCACTGTGAAAGTTTTAGAAAGATTTTGATGCCTATTCAAGATTCGTGCATACAGATTCATAATTCCAAGATTATTATTTAAGAAGAAAAGAGATAAACCCCATCTCTACCACCTCCACTTTTACATCCTTACATTGTTTCCTAGTCCTGTCTAAAATACTTCAAGTGGAAAAGTGTTGTAAATTATAACACACTTTCCTGACCATTTGCAAATTTTTATGAGGGGTAATCCAGACTAGCTATTAAAGGATGTAAGCTTTGTAATCAGGTGGTTCTAGGTTCAAACCTCTCATTACAGTGTTCATACTTGAAACCCCGGGACACAACCCCCTTTACAACTAGATATCCCACTCAGACATCACGAATTCTTACTTCCCTCTTTCCCACTGAACTCAGAGCCTCAGAGTCCCTCTTAATATAGTATTCCACCTCAAGTCAGAACAACATTCAAAATAAAAACTATTTTCCATTCCCACTTAAAAAACTCCTGTTTTGTGCCATCAAGTCCATCAACACAATTATTTCTTTCTTAAGACAAAGTTCTGGTATACTAAAAACAAAAATGACCCTAACAACTAAAATAATGGAGGATACTGAGTGATTAGTGTTATGTAAGAGAAAACAATCCGAGTTTTGCTAACACATGTGGCAGGGATAGAAAAAAAAAAAACAGAAAAAAAAAAGATTAAAATATGATTTCCAAGAAGACTTGGAGATAGAAGTATTAATAAATTCAGAAAACAAGGAGATGCAATTTCCCAGAGTCATTATTGGCAGAGAATGTCATTTAGAGTTTCCTGAAAGTCCATAAAGAACAGTTCTGCCATGGGAATATCTATTTTGTCTGCCTTCATTCTGAACACTGACCTTTAACTTCAGAACTAAAGTGTTATTTACAGTTATAGCACTGTTAGGCTGTGTTAAATAATTTACTGTTTTCATTTCCTAGATAACTTACTATTTCCCTATTCCTCCAACATAATATTTCCTTTCAAATGTCATCAAAAATATATGTTGTACCTAAAAATTTATTATGTTACTCTAGACAGTATGCAATGTCTTTTAAAAACATATAAAGGCACCCATGTTTATTAGAAGGGAGATTCCGGTGTTTTTAAACTGAAACAGGTCCTAAATAATTATTATCGACAACATAGGATTTGAGTTAATGTATTAAATTCAAAGTAGCCAGTTTCTATGCCAAATAAGTACACTGCAGATGTGCATATTTTAGGAAAGTAACTCTGAAGGCAATTTGAAAGACTCATTAGAGAGTGGGAGGCTAGAAAGAGAAGACCCTTTGGGACCATGACAACCATCTGAGTGGAGAATGACTAGATGGACTACGACTGCGAGCATAGGGAGGAGTTGACAGACACGAAACTGGCAGGATATTACAACATAATAAAAGTAAGGAATGAAGTTCAGAAGTCAGGCAAAAATGGATCTTGGATGTTTCACCCAAGTAACTAGAAGGGTATTCATTATTACGGTGGCTAGGAAAATTTGAAAAATATCAGTCATTCCGTGTTAAAGAATGGCTCAGAGGTATTTAAGGGTTAAATATGAACAAATATGTCTCAAAATCTGCAAAAATCATATAAAATAATAATGGTAATCATGTGATTTCTGTTCAGCATCTCTGACTCCTTATACCTGATGTTTAGTAATTCTCAAGCATACTACCACTGGGTTCTGAAATGAGAGAAGAGGCAGTGAGCTTCAAGGCTTTGGACTTCTCCTCCAGTGCAGTGTGGAATTGTGAGGACTCAGATAATTAGACCACATTAATGATACACTTAGTGACTGAGTGGCAGCCTCACAGTTTGCAAAATAAGCTACTTAGTAAACTCTCCTCTAGAATTATTTAACAAAATAACTCCTGCCAGAAAATATATTTGAAACTTTGAGAGGATGCTTAGTGGCTCTTCCACCCTTTGTGTAGAGAAGTCCTACAAAACCCAATTACAGTGCTTGCCAATCCACTACTAACATCCAGTGAACAAACAATTCTTAAGGACTTGTTTTTAATTTCTCTCAACAGAAGTTAGGTTAAAAGTCACAACAACAACAGTGAAATAATTATCTTAGGTCTGGCATGCTTGGAGCTGTGTATAGAGGGGAACTACAGGGAAGCTGTGTATAGAACGGGAAGCACAGTCTAACCTGAAAGACCAGGCAGCCCTTGCTGTCAGTGTAATTTGAATCATCTCTGGCATGTTTATATAACCATGATTAGCAAGAATTTACTACTTTTCTAATGCCATGCCAGACATGTATCCTTATCATTTAATTTAATGTTTACAATCAGTCTTATAGATCCCTCATTATTGGGCCAATTTCACAGATTACAGAATGAGATTCAGAGAGGTTAAATAACTTGCTCAAGATCACAGGCAAGTACAGACCATAATCATTGGCCATTCTAATTTTAAGACAAAAGACTAATGATAAGAAGCAACACATACAAATGTAAAATGTATAACATGCAAAATGTTATTAAAAAGAAAGAAAGCATGATTCTGAGACAGTTCAGGGTATGAAAGGGAAGACTCAGAAATCAATTGCAAATGGAAAAATAAATGTCATAATGAATTTATGTATCAAAATCAATCGTAATAGAACAATGTTGCTATTTTAAAACCTAAACAATACTATTTAATTTGTTTAAACATATGGGACAAAATCACAAAGCTGGCTACAAAAAGAAAATGTGCTATTAATTTTATAAGTGTTTCAAGAAACATTCTCATCCATTAAGCAACTCTCTTTTTTTTTTTTTTTTTTTTGAGAAGGAGTCTCGCTCTGTCACCAGGCTGGAGTGCAGTGGCCCAATCTCAGCTCACTGCAACCTCCGCCTCCCGGGTTCAAGTGATTCTTCTGCCTCAGCCTCCTGAGTAGCTGGGATTATAGGTGCGTGCCACCATGCCCAGCTAATTTTTGTATTTTTAGTAGAGATGGGGTTTCACCATGTTGGCCAGGATGGTCTCAATCTCTTGATCTCGTGATCCACCCACCTTGGCCTCTCAAAATGCTGGGATTACAGGCAGAAGCCACCGTGCCCGGCCCATTGACCAACTCTTTACTGTCTAAATACCTCAAATATTCAGAATAAAGTAGATATCTTTAAAATGTGGAAGAAGTTCAAAATCTAGTAAAAGATAACGGCAGATGTATATTTCAATGTTTTTAATAGTGTATCACAAGAATAAAATAAAGACTTTAAAAATCCTCCTTTATATAAGCAAGCATAATGAATACATTTTTATAAGTCATTTCCTGTGACAATATCTAGAGTATAAATTAACAGAAAGAATACTAGGCAGGAATATAGAAAGTCATTCCTACACTTCCTACACTATCTTTATTAATATAAATCATTTCAGAAATAAAGATTCCTAGATATACAAACAAAAAAAAGCATCATCATTCCTTTTATTTTCTTCGTTAAAGGATCTCATTCAGACATTTCACATATTTATAATCCATCATTTTAACCAAGTCTATCTGCCTCTCCTCAAATCAGAAAATTTTAAAAGATGAAAACAACCAATAACTAAGAACTCATGTTTAACAGCAGTCTTCTTTCACTCCCAATTAGATAGAAAAAATTAACGTACCTATTAAACTAACATAGAAGTAATTCAACAATCAGGAAAGAAGCTTTGGAAGGCATATATAAAAAAGGCTACCCACCCAACAATGAGAAAAACAAAGAAGTCTCAAAAAACAAATAAAATATGTGCTTATTTCTGAAAATTTTGAATTCAACTCTGGAGTTCAAATGGCAATTTATTTTTTGCACTCATAACTATAAAATGACTTAAGCACACACTGAAGATCTCATTTATCTTTCAAACAAAAAATTGATGACAGGAAAAGAGAGGTACCTTTAGTAACTGGGACAGGCGGTGATGGATAAGAAGAAAGAAAAGAAAACACTTATCCTAAAATTCAAACTTCGTCTATCACACACAAAGCCACAATTGTATAGTCATACTTATTAATAGATTAAGTGATTTTTATATTCACATTAGATTTCTCTAGAACAGCAACTACTGAAAAACAGAGCCAGAAACACACAGAGACAAAATTGCCTTTTATATGAGACACTTAAACATAATACACTAGTCATAATTTAACTTTTAAATAATTTCTTTAAAAGTACACTGAAAATTTTAAAAAGCATTCACATTCGAAGTATTACTCATGACCACTCATTATATCACATTATAATCACTTAAATACAACTCAGCGCACCCTGTTAGATGGTCTACTGAATGGCATCTATGTATTTCATTCACTTCTTCCTCTCCTCCTTGAAACACAGGAGAATTGTTGCTTTGCATTCAGCAAGAACTCTTAATTATTAGAACCTTTGTTTATATGCTTCATAATATTTGGATTTTAAAAAAATTATTTGCTCATATAAAAAATAGTTTCATTCACAGATTGTAGCTGTCAGTGCTAAGTGTTTGTGCTCCGTAGAAGCATCCTGTTTCTTTGCTTGTCTTCCAAGAGTCTGGCTGTCAGGAATTGGAATGGGAACAATTTCCATGTTGCATAACACAGTTCAGTGTACTGGACAAAGGGTGGGGCCTCAGGACTCCAGTGACTATTTGGATAGACCTCTAGGGAACATGCTTTTCAAGAGTGCAAAGAGAGAAAAATAAATGGGCCAGGGGGTCAGGTTTTAACCTGCTGACTTAGTTCATTGGCTCTTCACACTAGGCAACGGGCTCTGTACCACTTCCATTGAAACATGGTTTCTTATTGATCCAAAATCCCCAAAAGGGAGACCTAAGATGAGTAATATTTTTTGGCACAAGTTGGTATTATTTATAACACTTCCCTGTTCTGGAATATTCTTTTAGATATAGTCTCTCAAGTTCTAAGAAGTAGGAACTGTTTGTCCTATCTTCTTTCCCTATTTCATCCATCTCCAGGACTTTCAACTTTTATATTTCCTATTTTATTTAGGACATGCTACCATTAAAAATTTTTAAAATAAAAGTACTGGCTGGGCACGGTGGCTCCTGCCTGTAATCCCAGTACTTTGGGAGGCTGAGGCGGGCAGATTACGGGGTCAGGCGTTCCAGATCAGCCTGGCCAGCATGGTGAAACCCCATCTCTACTAAACACACAAGAAATTAGCCAGGCACAGTGGCGCGCACCTGTAGTCCCGCTACTCGGGAGGCTGAGGCAGGAGAATTGCTTGAACCTGGCAGGCATAGGTTGCAGTGAGCCAAGATCATGCCACAGCACTCCAGCCTGGGTGACAGAGTGAGACTGTCTCAAAAAAATAAACAAATAAATAAAATAAAATAAATACATTTTAAAAAATTACCTAGAGAATTAACATTCTAACACACGTAAGTACTTAGCTTGGGGAGTTGGTAGAAAATTTTACCATCAGAGCTGTGAGCATGTGTAATCCAACAACGTAATATGAACCAATATAAGGGCTACTCTGTTCTTGGAATACATATTCTGCAAAAATGAAAACTATGACATGCTATTAAAGAGAAGAAATTGTTAAGCAACCTCCAACTTCATCGACTTTTATCCTCAGAAAGGAAGATTTGATGAAGTTAGACCTGGAATTTAATGAACTATATGTAACTAAATATTTTTTTTAAATTGAAAATAAAAATGGGGTATGATGAACCTTAAAACACAGGAGTTATGCACAACGGCTAAACTTCTAATTTCATTTTTAGAATTTCATATTCTCATATGTAACTGCTTCTTAATTCATAATACTGAGATTTGCTAGGGGTATAAATAGAGTGTGACATTTTATCAGTTCATCATGTGGTGAGAATGTTTATCCTAAAATATCTGTTTTTCTCTCTATAAAATATGATTGGATGGTAAATAGTTGGGTATGTCTAGAAAGCTCTGTATAAACAAAGACCACAACTTCTTTGCACATGAGAAACTAATGTCTGTATCCATGTGTCTCATTTTATTCAATCCCACATCAGCAATTTATAGTCCTGCACTCAGTCTTCAAGGAAAATGAAAATTTGCATAGTGTACAATCCTGGCCATAGAAATTAGCATGGGCTTAGGACTCACCCGAAACCAGATTGGCTTTGAGAGTAATCATGATTCAGCTCATGGTAAAACATCTTACCGTAATAGCCATCCAGAAAAAAATCTTACTTATATAGAGTATATTTCTTGGGCCTACAGAAGGACAGTCATCATACTGAAGTACAGAAAAGATAATTATGATAAAAATTAGCCAAGCAATGGGAAAAAATAACGTACTCAATATCAAAGTTATTGATATAAAAAGCAAGAGCTGAAAAAATAATTCCAATATTGATTTACTAAGTGGCAGTGAACCTTGTTAAGTGAATATATTGCTTTCTAAGTAAATATAACCCTCATTTTGAAGGGGATATATTAAATTTGTGGATCTATTGAAATACCATGTAAATGATCACAGGCATACTCTGTTGAATTATTATGCAATTATATTTGTGTGCATTCCATATAATGTTAATAAGGGCAATAAAATTTCCCATCATTTCAATGATACAGGGCACTTTTTCTTTTGGAAAAATAGTCACTCTGAGAACAGCGCCATCTAGTGGCAAGTGCAGAATAATGATTACAACATAAAATGAACTGTGAGCCTAACAGTATCATTAGTAAACATTATCATTAACAACCTAAACTAAGTGGTAACGAATATTAATGGTTCTGCTTTTCAGATAAAGAAATAAATTAAGTGAAAAACCCAGCTATAAAGGGTGTACACATTCTTTATACCATATGGTCTTCGTTTTGTAAAATAAAAAAGTCTAAAACAAGAATTACACACGCATATACAATACATATACACACAAACACACAGACACAAAACAAAGGAACTATGCCAAAATATAAACAGTTCCCCAGCCTGGGAAGTGGGATTAAGTATGTTTTGTCCCCTTCTTGATGTTTTTCTGCATTTTCCTCAGCAGGTACATACTACTTTTGTAAGTAGAAAATGTAATATTTAAAAAGATATCGAGCGAGTACTGAAAGAAACATGGAAACAACAAGAGCAGATTCACTAATCTTTCAGAAAATATATTTTCTATTTGCAGCTATACATCCTTGTAGCTCTAGAGATTGTTTGCTATGATATAAGCAAAATAATACCTTTTGATATATTTACCATAGGCTTAGATGATTCTTCATCTAGGAATAAATCACAACATGCTTAGATATTAGGTATATAGCATTAAGATTTGAGCAACAAATAACAAGTATAACATAATTATGTTGAGTTTTAAAAATACATACAAATTACTTATCTATATACTTAATATTGCAAAAAACACAGTGAGGTAGCAAAGGAAAAGATAATTATTTTCATTTTATAAAGAAGTGGAGATGTACAGACAGCACATATTTATCTCCAGCTCTGTCACTGATGAGTTGAAAGTTTTCTGACAACTACTCTATTGCTTTTCATACTATAACAATTTTGATACCTGGAACTTAAAAATATCTGTAAGTTATTTTCATGTTTATTCTCAAAAAGTCTCATTGGTGGCAATAGCTACTCTTCTTATTCCTCTCTTTAGATTGACACAGATGATGTACTATAACTGAGATAATTTATCATGGGCATAATCAAGAGTATAGATTTGCCAGGTGCAGTGGTTCATGCCTGTAATCCCAGCACTTTGCGGGGGCCAAGACAAGAGGATTGTTTGAGGCCAGGAGTTTGAGATCAGCCTAGGCAACATAGGGAGACCCTATCTCTACAAAAAAATTAAAAATTAGCCTGGCATGGTGGTATACTCAGGAGGCCGAAGTAGGAGGATCCCTTGAGCCTGGAAGGTCAAGGCTACAGTGAGCCATGATCCTGCACTGCACCCCAGCCTAGATGACAGAGTGAGATGCTGACTCATAAAAAAAAAAAGTATAGCTTTTACTTTCTTAAAGTATGTTGATATTTTACAAGACGTTTTTAACAAATGAATACCAAATTGCATGAAAGCTTGAAGTAAATGTTTAGAGTAAATGAAGAATAAAAGAAAACTTCAGACATTGAAAATAACATTTTTTAAAATCCAAAAAATCAAACTAAAATTTAAAATAGAGCAAACAAATCAGAATTATCTATACGGCCACTCTGAGGAGAAAAATACAATTATTAAAAGGGGTCTATTACTGACCCTAATCTTCACAAACAACCAAAAAAATTCGATTTTTGTTGTTGTTTTAGATGAAGTCTTGCTCGTTGACCAGGCTGGAGTACAGTGGCACAATCTCAGCTCACTGAAATCTCTGCCTCCCAGGTTCAAGCGATTCTCCTGCCTCAGCCTTCTGAGTAGCTGGGACTAGAGGTGCAAGCCACCAGGCCCAGCTGATTTTCATATTTTTAGTAGAGGCACAGTTTTGCCATGTTGGCCAGGCTGGTCTCGAACTCCTGACCTCAAGTGATCTGCCCATCTTAGCCTCCCAAAGTGCTGGGATTACAGGCATAAGCCACCGCGCCTGGCCTCTAGTAGTTCAATTTTTAATCTTCCTGATATTATAATTGATTTGGAAATTCTGGGGCTAATTACTTGTCAATGAGAAGAACACTTTTCTCATATTTTCAACCTAAAATTAAAAGTTGTATGTGAGATCCAAGATTAGTAATAACCCTGTTTGGTGGTGCCAACTCTATCTACATCTAAGTAGCACCCAAAGTGAGACATGCAGCAGGAAGGTGGCCAAAAGAAGTGCTTCGTCACTTCATCTCTTTTCCTTCCTTCAGTATTCCTTTCATTCCCATTCTAATTGATATTTTTAAAACGTTCTAATACTATTTATATTCTGATACATTGCAGAGAGATAATAATAAGCCATTCTGGGGAAAAGATAGGCTATTATAAATGTATACTTTGACATTTTTACTGATATCTGATTCTTACGCACTTGGTAAACCAACTGGGAAAAATTCATTACAATTTGCTACAAGAGTATTTTAATAGGAATCAAGGCTTTTAAGAAAACAATAATCAATAATAATCGTCATCACCATCATCCCTTTTAGTTACTGGGTTGGACCCAAAGCTTAATATACATTACCTAGAGAAAGAAGTAGATGAATGATTATGTTTATCTAATTTTTCTAGATAAGCCTATAGTTCTGTTTTATATCTTTATGTAAAATTAAAGAAGAAAAAGATAGAAGCAAATGTGCTATATATATTACTGCTTCCAAAATTTCAATTATTCATGTAGCAATTACCTTGGTGATTCTACCATGTTATGGACCAGCCACCCATAATATCGTACACTTAGTCTTCTATAAATAAAATTTTGTTGCCAATTGGATTTATTTTTTAAAACTTTATGTCACTACTTAAATGGAAACTCAGTAATACTTTATATAAGTACAAAGTGGCCATAAAACTAAAGTCAAGGAAAGACAATGCTATCTCTTTCGATTCTCACAAGATCCTCTTTTTTTTTTTTTTCTGACAAACACTCCTAGCCTGAGGCCTGCTCTCTGTTACAAAGATAATCAGTGAGGGTTGGAGGGACATGAAAGCATCCTAGCTCCAAGGTGAGATCTGCTCCCCTTATCTTAATCAGTAACATTAGAGTAGAAATGAAAAGCAAATAATTTAGCAAAACACTTAATATTATATACCAGCACATCTCGTTGCATGTAAAACAATCTTTTATACCACCACTGATACGGACTCTACATTTCAAGAAATACTGTAGCCTATTATACTAGGTATGCATTACTCAAGTAAAAAGTTATATTTTATCAAGAATGATGGTGGTTAAGCTAACACAGAATGGCATTCATCCATGATCTGAATGACTGAGGGAAGCTAGTGTTTGCTTATGTGAATGGCAGTAGTGAGCCATGAAAAGGGGGGAGCAGGGGCATGGAGGCTACAGAACTCCTCTGAGATCGCCAAGTCCCACTTCCCTACTTAAACTGATGAACCACACAGGCTTTAAAATAATCAGGTTGAAGCCATCTTTTCAGATGCAAACATTTTAAGGAAAATTTGCTAATAATCTTGAGAAGACTACTATGTTTACTTTCCATAATGAAAAAGTAGTCTTGTCTTTGTTCCAACTAATCAGTTATGTGAATTCTACCATGCCGTAACCACATAAAACTTTCATATTATTCCAAAAGCTTAAAGATTTATCTGATTTTAATTTTTCATATTGCATTCTTCTTATAAACTATGTATGAGATGCTTCAGATAAGCACATATATCTTTCTTGATACCATCCTATTTCTCCAATTAATCATTTCCTAACAATATTTTGCCTTTAATAAATTACATTGTACGCTTTCAGCCAATGAATTGACATTATTGTGGATTATTTACTTGCAGGTTATTAAAACAAGCAGTATGAAAGAAGAAAATTACTAAAATGAATTAATGAACAAATGTGTGCAAACTCTTTATTGGCCATCAACTCCATCCCCATCTTTCTGATTCACAGGAGGCAGGAAGACTCTAAACTACATTTTTCTTTATCCTTAGCCAGCTGGCTTCTTGTCAGGTCCTGCCAGTGGGAGGCATTGATTAGAGACTTGAAGGTGGAAGAAGTATAGGTTATTTTTTTCTGCTGAGGTAACAGCAGCAGGGGGCTACTGACAGCCACTGTAGGTGACTATGGTATCCAGCCTGAGAGTTTCACAGATATTAGTAGTATTGGCTCCTAGAAGACTGCTATGCCACAATGGCACAATGCTGTTTTAATATTGCAGCAGAAGCACCAGCCTCTCCTGCAACTCAGTATCAAACACTATTTCATGGCCTCCAGCCCTGGGTGGTAACAGCCTTCTGATATTTGGATAACAGCCCTTTCTCTCTTTTGTACCTCCAGTCCTTCTGTTATCACTGTAATTGATTCCTTTCATTCAATATTTTACTGCTTATATTAGAGTAGGTTCTGATTTTCTGAGCGGGCCCTACTGATACACAATAAAACCATTATAACTCAAAAGTATATTATCTTCCCATCATTAATGGTACTAAATTGAAAATTTTTGAAGTATATATTTCAGATTAATGCTATGAAACCTTTGAATGTATATGTATGAATGTACACACACTAAAATATGAAGAACATGCTCTACAATGTAAAACAATCTCTTGATGGTGAAATTATACATTTTTTTTCTTCATATATCACTAGTAACAAACACATTAAAAGGTATATGTAAATTAAAAAGATAGAAATTATGCTAATAACCTCAAAAATGTCTTTAAAATTTTTACTTTATACACATAACATACTTATACTTATTTTATATATTTTCTGCCTTTAAGGCTTTCCATAAGGATGATTTTCTGTTTGTAACAAGGTATAGTAGGAGGACCATGGGGTTTGGAGTTGGAAAGATTTCACAACTATCCTAGTCATAACTCTAAAATATCAATAAAAGTCTACCTCCGGGATAGTTGAAAATTTTACATGAAATTATGGATATTAAAAAGTATTTATAAAAATATAGATGTCTTATATTTTCTACCCATTCTTTCCTTTTGTTTAAACAGTAACTTGATACACACTCAATGTACAAAATTATAAATAACAGATGTACATTGTACAAATTTTCAAAAGTACAAAGAAACACTAAACTGGGAAGGAAAAGTCATCCATAATTTCTCCATCTGATAAGAAAGCACTGCTAACATTTGACTTATTTCCATCACTCTTGCATCTAGGCACTTTTATTTACATATTTTTATACCCTTACATATTCTTTTTGTATAAATTCAAATTTTGCGCCTTCTTAAGGTTTAACTATAAGCATTTTTCAATCATTCTGTGAACCACAGTAAACACCATGTTAATGACTATATAATGTAGTGTAGACAACAGTCCGATGGCCTCAAAGGCTGTATCCATGCAAAAAATGGACAGTATCCTAATGTCTGTCTTTGCTTTTCACTGGAATAGCTCTGTGTTTCTGAATCTTATGTTTCTGACTCTCAGGAAGGACAGCTTGTCTTCCTATCTACCAGACAAGTAGAGCAAAACTGAGGGGCTTTCTCTGGGGGGCTTTCTTTTGCTCTACTTGTCTGACAGTAGGTAGAAAGACAAGAAAGGCATTCTTGCCAGTTTTATCTGCTTATAGTAGTGAAAACTCCTCCCAGGCAGGCAGTAGGTTGAATGTCACCACAGTTTTCTGCATACATCTTTTCCTGTGTTTCTAAGGGCACATTAGTAAGAAGGTGGGAGAGAACTACTGATCAGATGCTATTTCTAAAATGTAACCCAGCACACTCTTAAACCTATACAAAAAGATTTGTCTAACATCATCCCAAAATTGTTTTTTTTTTTTTTTGGAAAGCTTAATATTTATATACCTCGATAAAACTGAGGATAAGTAAAAGGACTATTCTTGAAAAAACAAGGAAATAGTGGCAACAAACTCAATACTACATCAGATAGAAATGGGAACTGCAGAGGCATATATGAGTCAATCAATAGTAGGACTTCCAGGAAACATATTAACAATCTTGAGGCAAAGCTACAAAGGCACCAAGCACTGCTCTTTGTACTTTTGCAATAAGCAGGACAGCTAACTGCTTTATAAATAATAAATGCATCTATGTGAAGATGAACATGTAGAAAATGATGAAAATTCACTAGTACATAAAATGATTCAAATTTCTGATGAAGAAAAAAATCCAGAAATATTTTTGAAGAAAAAAGGTAAATGATCATATCTGTCAATTAGTAAAGTTAGTATCTAAAGGAATCACCAAAGTAATCATAATATCTAACTGTATAAATAACATTGTGAAAACTTACTGAGAAGATAGGCTCAAAATGCAGCAATTTTAGGGAAATAACCTTTCTAAATGGCAATCTATGTGACACGTTAATTAATTTAATCAGGGCATAGTTCAGTTCTTTTTAAAAAAATTTTTACAGCATTGCAATAAACCAACTATGACACATTTAATTATGTTACAAGTTATTTTTTAACAGATATAATAACTCAGATAAGAAAATGTTCTACTTTTAACCTGCCAAAAGTAGATTAACCCTTACTTTGAATACAGACATTATATCCTTTTCTATCTAGTTGCATTGAAACTTAAGAAAATCTGTATTCTATTCTGGGTCAATCACTAAGATAACATTATATAATAATTTATATATATAATGTGTGTGTATATAGAATTACAGTTAAAATATTTTGTACAACGAAAAATAAAACACAGGAATTAAGAAGTACAATATATGCATATATGCAAATATTTTATGTGTTACATGCATGTATATGCATAAATTTTATTTCATATACGCCTTGTTTTATCCATAAGTGAAATACTACAAATATAATACTGTTGGGAGCCCTAGAAAAATCTAAGCTACCCATATAAATTTAAGGTCTCAGTATAGCAATGTTAATATTAAAAGCAAAACTAAATGAAAAAATAGAAAATTTAGAATAGTATAATATATAATAGAATAATAATAATAACAATAAATAGAAAAATTTCCCTGCTCAGAATTAGGAAATAGAATACTTTTTCTGTAGTGTACTTCATATTAGAAAGGAATTCCTTTGCCAATGTCCTTGCTTAGATTTTGCTTGAAATTTTCTTGCTATGTGAATTGTCAGGTTTTGTTTGTTTTATGTGGTTTTTGTTTTTTGTTGGAAATAGATGCATTTCTGATAAAGAAGTGTTTGATTTGACTGTATAAAAAAGGATTAAAGGGATTTCCTGGAAGGAGGCTTTGGTATAACTCAACCAAGGGAAGAGAAAGCAAAAGCTAAGGCTACTTGATAAAGCATCTCAATGCTTAGTCCGAGAGAGAACCGTTATTCTCAGTATGGTCCCCAGCTGGCAAACTCATCCAAAAGCATAAGCCCTTTGCTTGATTCCTGTGGGCAAGCCCATAGCTTTAATTCTTTTTACCAGTCATTAAGTGCTATTCTGTAAAGATAAAAGGGAGCTATAAAGGATTATTAAACTTCTAATAACTGAAATAACCAAATTACTAGTTGCACCCCCATGCAATGTCTGGCAACTCTACCCATGGACACACATATACATAATTGTATTTCCAGCAAATTTTTGGTAATAATTCTTTATTACTGCATTAATATAGCTAGAGTATTGTACAGAGTAGGTCACGTTTTTAATTACTGGAACTCTGGTCTGTTATTATAAGTTGGTTTTGCTTTGGAGCTATCGATTTAGTTTACATAGGGTTTGGTTCATGCTGCAATACAGAGAGATACATGTTTCCATCAATATTTGGGGCATATAATTTCCTAAGAAGTCAACTTTATGGTTTGAATGTGAAACACTAATACTTGTTTTATTAAATTCTCCCCAAATTTGTTTGTATAGTATCTCTTTGGTGGTATGATATATTACACAAGCAAACTAACCCCCAGGGAACATATTACAAAATTCAGCATTTTAAAATTCTACCTGCTTATGTATTTTAGCAAACTTAAGCTATCTGACTTATTCCTGTCACTCAGCAAACTTATTTAAAGCAAAACATAGTAAATGCTTCCAATTCTCTCTAAAGGTTCTAAAATATATACTCTCTCTGCTCATCGAAAGAGTGCTGCTAAAGAGATGATCCCTTCATGAGGGAACCTACAGGTTGTCGCGATGTCCTGGATATAAATATTAAAATGGACAGTTCCTTTTTAGTCATTTCATAAAATTTAATATTTTTTCTCATGTGTTTCTTTAGTTAAGGAAAAATACCATCTATTGTGGTCAAATGCCAATTTATCATTAAGTATGTTACATTGATAGGAATGTTCCAGGGATGAACGCTTTGATGCAGGAAAGCTTTAGATCCATCACACAGTAACAGTACCTAAAATCTGTTCAGGTAGACCCAAGAGGAGTTATCTGAATGGATTATTCTACTCTCCACCTCTTAGACCTTTCCCAATCTTTTTAATGTTTTTAAATACTCAAAAACATCATGCTGCAAAAGAAAAGGAGAGAAATAGGAGAGGAACAATGAATATGATGTTTATCTGTTTGTTTATGGTTAGAAAGCTTACCAATTTTAGAATAAACATAGAGACATGACAGGGATTTACTGAAAAGCAGCCTACCCTTTCCTAGTAAATACTGAATTCCATAACAAACAAGAGGGCTTGCTCTCACATTCTTTCATCTTAATTTATTTGGCAAGCATCTGGTGCCTGCCTACTACATGCCAGAATCCTGCTACAAGCACTATTCTTTAGCAATGAGCAAGATAAAGCCAATGAAATCTAATTAAACTAAAGAGCTCTGCACAGCAAAAGAAATTATCAACAGAGTAAACAGACAATCTACAGAATGGGAGAACATTTTTGCAAACTGTGCATCTGACAAAGGTCTAATATCCAGCATCTGTAAGGAACCTAAATTCACAAGAAAAGAACAAACAACTCCATTAAAAAGTGGGCAAAGAACATGAACAAACACTTTCAAAAGAAGACATACACGTGGCCACAAGCATATGAAAAAAAGCTCAACATGACTGAGCATTAGAGAAATGCAAATCAAAACCACAATGAGATACCATCTCACACTAATCAGAATGACCATTATTAAAAAGTCAAAAAGTAACAGATGCTGGTGAGGCTGTGGAGAAAAAGAAACGCTTATACACTGTTGGTGGGAGTTCAGCCACTGTAGAAAGCAGTGTGGCAATTCCACAAAGAGCTAAAAACAGAACTACCATTCAACCCAGAAATCTCATTACTGGGTATATACCCAAAGGAACATAAACTGTTCTGTCATAAAGACAAATGCACAGGTATGGTCATTGCAGCACTATTCACAATAGCAAAGACGTGGAATCAACCGAAATGCCCATCAATGGTAGACTGGATAAAGAAAATGAGGTACATGTACACCATGGAATACTATGCAGTCATAAAAAAAATGAGATCATGTCCTGTGCAAGAAAATGGATGGAGCTGGCCATTATCCTTAGCAAACTAACACAGGAACATAAAATCAAATACCACATGTTCTCACTTATAAGTGGGAACTAAATGATAAGAACACATGGACACATAGAGGGGAACGACACACATTAGGGTCTACTGGAGGCTGGAGGGTGGGAGGAAGGAGAGGTCGGGAAAAATAAATACTGGGTACCAGGCTCAATACCTGAGTGCCTAAATAATCTGTACAACAAACCTCCATGACCTGAGTTTACTTACATAACAAACCTGCACATGTACCCCTGAACTTAAAAGGTAATAAATAAACAAACAAACAAAGCCCTCCTCTTATTGAGCTTACATTCTAGTTAAAGAAGGCAGCCAATAAGACAGTAACATGTCAGCTGGTAATACAAACAATAACACGTCAGCTGGTAACTGCAGAAAAATACAGTTAGGTAAAGATAGAGTGGTGAGGGTAAGTGTATTCATGAGGAAAACTGGAGCACAGGCAAGGAAGTGAAAAAATAATCTATGTGTATATTGGAAAAAAGTACATTCCAGGCAGAGGAAACAGTAAGCGCAAAAAATCCAAGGTAAAGATATGCTTAACGGGTTCAAGCAAGAGCCAGGAGCTGATGTGACTAGAGTGAGTAAATGGGGAAAGTGTTACAACATGAGGTCAAAGATATCACAGAAAGACAGACGACGGCTGAGCTCATTGCCTGGGTGAAGAATGTCAAATTTTCTTCTGAATGAGAGTTGGGGCAATTGCAAGATTGCAGAGAAATGGCATGGTCTGATTCACCTTTCAAAGGATTAGTTCTGCCACTGCGTGATGAGTAAACTGTAAGGAGGCAAGAGTGGAAGCAGGCAACAGATAATTCCGGCAACAGATGATGGTAACTGTGTAGATAGTTAAATGGTGAGACTCTAGCTATTTTGAAGTCAGGTGGAATAAAATTTTCAGATAGATCGAATCTGAGATGTAAGAGAAACAGAGCTAGGAAGGAAGACTCGGAGCAACTGGAAAAATCTAATGGGATTATCAATGTGTCAACAACATGATTTCCTGAACATGATCCCTACTTATATTCAAAACAATGACAAAAAGTATCTAACATTTTACAGGCTTTTCCTCTCTGGTTTCTTTAAGTGAAAATTGAACTTTCTATTTTACTTAGTTCTTAGATACTCTTGACAAATCATCGTTCTCTCTTTCCATTGTTTTTGCCACCTGTATACTGGTACCTCAGCAAATGACTTCTACATTATCAAGTTGGGGCCAGGCACAGTGGCTCAATGCCTGTAATCCCAGGTATTGGGTAGCCAAGGTGGGCAGGTCACCTGAGGTCAGGAGTTTGAGACCAGCCTGGCCAACATGGTGAAACCCCATCTCCACTAAAAACACACAAAAAAATTAGCCGGGCATGATGGTGGTCACCTGTAATCCCAGCTACTCGGGAGGCTGAGGCAAGAGAACTGCTTGAACCTGGGAGTTGGAGGTTGCAGTGAGCTGAGATCTTGCCACTGCACTCCAGCCTGGGCGACACAGTGGGACTCAGTCTCAAAAAAAAAAAAAAAAAAAAAAGCATTATCAAGTTTGTCATCCAAAACCAGTCAATCACAAATCTGGGAAATAAAAACTCAACTTCATTGTGGTTGGCTTTTAAATCCCTTGCACCTACAGATTCAAAACAGTGGTGTAGGCAGGAATTAAATAGGAGTACATGGCATTCTTTCTGAAGGTGCCTAAAGGCAGAGGCTAAAAAACTCTTTAAATCTTATCAAGACAGCATTGAGGAAGTACTGCAAGAAGAATTAGCAGTGTCTTTAGCAGGTGAATAAGGTGCATAATTCCCTACTTGGGGCCCCTTCACCTAATCAAGGTAACATGGTCTGAGCCACCAAAAGAGTGCGAGGCCATTCAGTGTCAGGGGGCTGGCATGCTTCCCTTCCATGTGTTTGCTGTCTATAGCTGATGTCTATCATTAAGTTAAAGTCAAATGATCCACAGCCCATGATGAAAGGGTGACTGTTGCACAATTCTACCAGCATTCCCCCAGGTGGGTTTTGCAGATCATTAACCACATAAGATTCCCTGAGACGGAAAAAAGCTTCTCTGATCAAACAAATATAGCAAATGTTTTATTCTTTCATTAGAGGTTTTGTCAAGTCCTGCGGTAACTACACCATTAACTGCGTAACTAGCATTTCCCAAACTTGTTTTACCAATGAGTAAAGAAAACAAGAATCCTAATCTGAAAAAGGAGAAGAGGATGACCATTTGGAGACACATTGCAAAGGAAAACTGTCAAAACTTGGTGAATGATTTAATGAAGGGATGAGAGAGAGAGATATTGAAGATGACTTCAGTTCTAATGCTGATGACCAGAAAAGGGAGAAAAATACACATTAAGACAAATGACTTCCAAATTCTAAAAAAGTATTTTGTTTCACTTACACTCATTAGGCATGATTGCTATATTTCATGTGCTAAATCAGGCACTAAGAAGAACAATGAACAAGACAGAGACTGATCTTGCATCTGCACGCGTTAGACTATATGAACCACGATGAGAACTAGTCTGATGCACGCAGAGGAATGACACAATTCAGGAGCACTAATATTTTACTGGGATTAAGTACTCCCTTTGTGAATATGGAAAGCATTGTCCAGGGAAGCATTCCAAGAAGTAACATCTAAGCTGAGACCTATCGGGGCAGAGCATTTTGGTCAGGTGATGAGAGATACTGTTCAGATACAAAAGCAAGGCAGACTGATCAGATGAAGAGCCAGTGAGTCAGGGCTACACTATGCAATGAAGAGAAATGCGGTTAAGTGTGAGCATCCCACACAAGATGAAAGGATGAAACACAGTTAAATAAACAACTGTGTGCCATGTACAACTGCAACCACGTTATAGGCACAGATATTTCTAAATGAATATAAAATCTGACTCTTTCCAAAAGAAGTCAAACACATTCATCTCACACATGAGAAGATTCTTCTAGATGCTGGGGTGCCGTGTATTGTGGCAGAATTAAAGGAAAGGAAATAAATCACCTTTTGCTTTGGGATTCTTCTCACATTCAAAAAAGTCACTGGTCCTTTCTCCCACAAAAAAATTAAAAACTATAAGGTAATGAGACTGGGTGTACTTGCTTATGCCTGTAATCCCAGCAGTTTGGGAGGCTGAGGCGGGCAGATCACTTGAGACCTGGAAGGCCGAGGTGGGCGGATCACTTGAGGCCAGGAGTTTGAGACCAGCCTGGCCAACATGGCAAAACCCTGTCTCTACTAAAGATACAAACATTAGCTGGGTGTGGTGGCACACACCTATAATCCCAGCTACTTGGGAGGCTGAGGCAGGAGAATTGCTTGTAGCCGGGAGGCGGAGGTTGCAGTGAGCTGAGATGGCAGCACTGCACTCCAGCCTGGTAGACAGAGCAAGACTCCACCTCGAAAAAAATAAAAAAAAAAAAAATAAAAGACCACTGAATAACTGAATAGTTAGGAAAACTGTTAATACACTGAGGTCTGAAACATGCTTTGTTTGGAAGTTTGAACCAGATTCTTAAATACCTGACACTTTACTATGACTTCTGTCTTCCAGAGCCTTTTGCAAGTGATCAAGGCATATTTCCAAATACTAGAATTTTTGCTGACATATCTGAAGGGATTAAAAAGTAACTACTAGATTTAAACAGTGAGCTTTGTAAAACTGAAACCGCAAGCAACTTTCTGCAGGTAACTGAGCTTTTTTACTTGTTCACCTTCACACTGTGATTCAGCTGAAGTTAGAAACTGTTTCTTGCCTTGAACAAGTTCTCAGACCAAGTCAGAAGGCAGAGTTCTCGTGTATCCAAGTAAACTCAATTTTTCTTTGGTGCCCACTTGCTGTTATGCTATTCTTCAAATCCCTAGTGAGACCTGACCAGCTCAACATTCTGACATGCATCTTCATTTGTTATAAAAACACATTACTCATCAAAATATAAGCACATTCCCAAACAGCGTATTTGATATACCAGGGTGCAGCCAAATTCTAGATGACTCTTGGTTGAAGACAACTTGAACTACTCCTTCTAACACTTTTAGCCAGTTCTGCATTTTGATAGCATTCTCTCAAATGTTAAAGTAACATGTAAAGGAGCATTGTCCATTTTAGGCATCTTGTTCATCTTTTATAATATCCCACGAATCTCTTTTTCACTTTTCTCAAATAAAAGACAGCTTCAAGCTGAAGGAGTTTTCTATTTTAAACACAATTATTAAAGTATATTGGTGTCCAGTGGGCTCAATAGAAATATGTGAAAATTTATTTTTACCTAGTTGGCTAAAAGGTTCAAGAATATGGCACTGTCTCTTTTACAACCTCTTTGAAATTGGAATCCCAAAAGTCAAGGGAAAGGGCTAATTCACATCTGTGACCTATTGGCCCCTGGATGACAGGGACTAGGTCTCATTCACTGCTGTGTCCCCAGTGTTTAGCATAAACCTCACAATTTTGAGAAACTAGACAACTCTAGTAAGCACTCAATATATAATTATTGAATAAGTAAACAAACTAATGCAAAGCATCAAGCTCAACAAAATAAAGCATAATAAATGGCAATGTTGGGCTGCGATGCATTCTGGGAAAGGAGCAGCACCAAATCCAAGACGGCACCAGCAGAAGGCTGATGAAGGAGCTTGAAGAAATATGCAATTGTGGAATGAAAAGCTTCCGTAACTTCCAGGTAGATGGAGCTAATTTATTGACTTGGCAAGGGCTTATTGTTCCTGACAACCCTCCATATAAGGGGGCCTTCAGAATCGAAATCAACTTTCCAGCAGAGTACCCATTCAAACCACCGAAGATCACACTTGAAGATCTGTCACCCAAATGTCCACTAAAAGGGGCAGGTCTCTCTGCCAGTAAATTAGTGCTGAAAACTGGAAGCCAGCAACCAAAACTGACCAAGTAATCCAGTCCCTCACAGCACTGGTGAATGACCCCCAGCCTGAGCATCCACTTCAGGCTGACCTAGCTGAATAATACTCTAAGGACTGTAAATATTTCTGTAAGAATGCTGAAGTTTACAGAGAAATAGGGGGAAAAGCGACTTGTAGACTAAAATCTGCCACAACTGGTTCCAGTAAGTGTGAGCAGAGACCCCGTGCAGTGCATTCAGATACCCCACATGGAAGGACTCTGTGGAAACTGACACGTGCCACCGCCTACCACTTTGGCAGTTACCAACTTTCTACACTTTTCTTAATCAAAAGTCGTCTAGGCAACCTGTAAATAAAGGATTAAAAATTTAAGATGTTCTAAAAAATGAATAAAAATAAAAAATAAATGACAATGTCTGTAAATGAAACAAACTCTGGTTGGAAAAACAAAAATGTGGTGTTGAAATATTTTGCTGTATTTTGCCTCATAAAATTTTATTTTCTTAAGCAACTGTTAAAATGAATTAACATTTAAAAGAACTGGAATAACACAGATTATTACTTCATCAAAAGGCAGAATCACAAGGAGAAAAGGAGATTCCTCTATATTCCAATCTTCTCTTGCTAGGGGACAATTTGAGTGGGAAATCTTTTCACCATTTAGGTCTGGAGTGTCCTGTTAATAAAATGCAATGTTGAAATGGCTAAATCACATTGGCTGCTATGCAATACATTTTTTTAGCTACGGCATTGCTTTTACAAAGTAGCTTTTACATACTTAGCAATCCAGCAGGTGATAAACACATATGTTAAGAAGGATTAATGTACTTTAATGGAGGAAGTAGGAAACCAAAATAAATTCCATTTAAAGAGATTAACTGAATCTTTTGTAACCAGACCTCTTTTAAAATGCATGGAAACAGACATTTGTAAACTCTCTTCTTTCAAAATGTAATGTGGTAATCCCGCCTACTCAACTAGGGCGTGGGGAGTGCTTGAACCCAAAAGTTTGACACCAGCCAGAGCAATAAAGCAAGACTCCATCTCAAAAAAAAAAAAAAACTTAAAATAAAAACCTTAAATAATGTAACGCAGGTTACCCTTTACAAATAAAATTTTTTAGTGAATTTAAGAAACACCAGTATCATCAATATTAGAAATTATGTAGGTAAGTGCCTGCATTCATATCCAAATTCATGAAAAGAGAAGGAAACCATTCATGTTTTGAAAACCAAGGCATAATATTAAAATGTCTTAACTCCAAGTTACTTTGGAGTACTTTATTCAGAAAAGTCTGTTAACAAAAGTAACATACCTACCACAGAATTTTTGTAGGTTACAATATTGTCCTCTTCACTAATATTTCCCCCTGGAGACAGTTTCGCTCTTGTTGCCCAGGCTGTTGTGCATTGACGCGACCTCGGCTCACAGCAACCGCCGCCTCCCGGGTTCAATCGATTCTCCTGTCTCAGCCTCCTGAGTAGCTGGAATTACAGGTGCCCAGCACTACGCCCGGCTAATTTTTGGTAGTTTTAGTAGAGACGGGGTTTCACCAAGTTGGCCAGGCTGGTCTCGAAATCCTGACCTCAGGTGATCCACCCGCCTCGGCCTCCCAAAGTGCTAGCTAGGATTACAGGCGTGAGCCACCACCTCTTCTAGAATGGACAGTCTTAATATTACTAATGGAGTTTTAGTATATGGTTAATGGGTTCCTCGCTGTGACTTCCCATCTCAGTAAATGACAGATCCATCTTTCCAATCTCTCCGAATACAAATCCATTAGTGTAAGAGAATGTAGGGAAAACCATTGTTTCTCCTACTCTCACACATCACTCAACACTTCTGACACCAGATTCTTCAACAGACACCAGCTGAGCATCGTCTAATTCAATTCAATCCTAACACTATCCACCTGGACATAGCATCACCCCTCAGTCCCTCAAGACTGCCCCCCTCTTCAGATGCCAATTCCAAATCCCAGGTTGTGACCTGTATTTCAACCAACCAGTTATAAATCAGAGATCCCATAACGCACCTCTTTGTGTTTGATTAATTTTCTAGAGCAGCTCACAGAATTCAGAGAAACATTTCATATTTATTTACCCATTTATTATAAAAAAATTACAAAGCATATGAATGAACAGCCAGTTGGAGAGCTGCATAGGGTGAAGTATAGGAGAAGGGGTGCAGAGCTCCCATGTCCTCCCTGGGTGGTTGTACCACCTTCTAGGAACCTCCACATGTTCAGCTATCCAGAAGTCCTCTGAACCCTGTCCTTTAGGTTTTACATAGAGGCTTCAATTCTACAGGTATGACTGACTGTATCACTGGCCATTAGTAATCAACACAACCTTCAGCCCTGCAGAGGTTGAGAGATGGGGCTGAAAGTCTCAATCCCCTGACCATTCTGGTGACCAGTCCCCATCCAGAAGTTACAAAGGGGCCTCCAGCCACTAGTCGTCTTATTAGCACACAAAGGATATTCTTATCAAGGGTTTTAGGAGCTGTATGACAGAAAACAGGGATGAAGACCAAATACATATTTTACAATATCACAATTAGCAAATTCAACTGGCTCTACTTTAAGAATATCCTCCTACCACCTTCACTGTCACCTCCAAGCCACTGTTATCTCTCATCCGGATGGCTTGCAAGAGAGAGGCTTGTCTCATGCTGCCTCCTTTGCCCATCTGTGTTCCAGTTTCTCTTCTGAAGAGCAAGTGAAATGATGCCACTCCTCTGCAATGTCTTTATCAGAATAAAATCCACACTCCTCAATATGTCTGGCACAGGCTTCCAGGGCATTTCTCACTGCTGCCTTCAGGACCTCTTATCATAACACTCTTGCCCTTGCTCCACTGATGCACCCTCACCTGTGAGATTTACGCTTGCTGTTTTTTCTCCTTGGACTGCAGTTCCCTCAGCCATCCAGGTGGTTCTCATTTCCTTGCTTCTTTCAGAGAAACAAGCAATCGCCCCTTTATCAGTTTGTGTCTCCCTGATCAACCAATATAAGATAACATACATCTCCCATAACTACCTATAGATAACACTCGGTCTGCTTTTCTTCACGGCATTTATGCCTCCAAATACATTACTAGCTGTTAGAATGAAATTTTAAATGAATAGAAGATTTACCTATTGTTAACTGGAATTCTAAATGCTTAGGGTAGAGTCTGGCACATAGTAGGCAGAGAACTAATGGTCCCTAAAAAGTACTGACAAATCAAGAAGAGAATAAGATGATGTATACCTGGCATCCAGGACACAAACTCCAGTGGTAACAAGAACGCTGTCCCCACTACTCACCAACCTTGTTCCCGACCTTCCTTGAACGTGAGATTACCTCTAAGGATCAGCCTTCTTGCCAACTGTTGGCTTAGATACCATGAAATATAACACATAATGAAGCTGGAGGAAAGCAGAAAAATAATGTTTTCCCTCACCCCATCTCAAAACACTCAACACATGGTTCCTCACTCAGTAGGCACTCAATAATACATGACCGTCTGAAAGCATGACCATTTTTATTTTACTAGAGAGGGAAGCAGAATGAGACAGATGACATTTTCTCACGACTTAAGCTTATACATTTGGAAGGAAGAAAGCAGTTGTAGTAAGAGAGGCAGGCTCTTCAAATTCTCACAAAACACAAATTCCTAGTTTTGCTTTGGATGGGAAGGGCTTCATTTCAGGCACGTTGGGGGGGAAAGGGCGAAGGGAAAAACGCTCAGACTATGCTATTTTTAAGTTATTTGGTAAGAATGGCTATTTTTCCCTCTGATATTCTTGAACCACCCAAATGTCATGTTTCCATGCACTGCTGTCTGGATGCTATCAAAGGCACGGCTCTGAGGTGAAAGGAAGGAGTCAGTCATATGCTCATCTTCTCACATGCTGCTACCACTGCTGATTTTTTTTAAAAGCTTTGTGACCTAGAAAGGAGATGTACGGTATGAATGATGCACGGACTGCAGAGAGCATAGGGCGTCATCAGTCTATTTATACCTCCAGGAAGGAAAAAATGAGTACAGGGCAATGGCTCTATATTCCAAGCACTGAGTATGCAAAGATTATCTGGAAGAAACAATAAACAACACAGTGAGGGCGGCATTTATGTCATCAGTGAGAAAGAAAAGGTGAGGCCATATTCCCATGTTCCTTGATCGTTCCAAAATTTTGTTGACTTTTAAAGAATTTCAAGTTGATCCCCTGATATTTCCCATGACTGTATAAAGCATCCCAAATCTGAGTTAAAGACACTGCCACCCATATTTTAATACAGCTTCACCTCATATGTGCATATGTATTTACATTTAGCAATAATCGATATCCATTTGGCTATACTGTAAGTCCCGAGGGAAAGTTTTTCAGGGTTAAGAAAGCATTTGGAAAAGCCTTACAGTTAATTATGCTACTTAACTCCAAAAAGGGGGAAAATGAGATTTACACAGATTTATACAATATGATAGAAAAAAAAATTTTCTCAAGGTGTGTAGTTCATTGCCCTTAAGATGTGAAATCTTTCCAGGACAAAGCAGGGAAAAAGCACCCAGGCCCAGCTGCTAACAGTTATTCCTGGATCACTAGTAAACTTAATGCCAGGCTTCACCTCTCGACTTCCATTTGTTTCTACTGTAAGCAGTATAACATGGAGCCTAACAGAAATGATGTTCTGAAACGTACCCATTTTGCTCTTTTGCAACCTGTTTACTTGTGCAATTACTGCCAGTTTCACTTGCTTTGGAGTTATTTTACTAGCAGTGGCAATGGATTTGATGACAGCTGGCCACAGTATGAGGTGTTTTCTAAGGCTTGACATTAGGTATTTCCTAGTGCAAAATTTACTGATCCCACATACGCTCCAACCTAGAGCCAGGATTCCTTAATGGAACACAAACTGATTTACTTTGAATACACTCAAGCTTCACAGCAAACACTTCCTGTTTCTATTACTGTCCAAGTCTTCTTACCATGCCTGAGGCAGACAATTTAAGGCTTGATTCCTCACCCTTTCCCTTCATCTGCTGAAATCCCATTTAGTTTTAGTGCACCAGGCATGCACTGGTATTTCATCCTATGCAATCCTTCCACAGCCTGACCTATAAAGGGCTGACACTGAGTCCTGGCTTGTTCAGATCAGAGAGAATTAACACTTTTATTTCTTTAATTTCAAAAGCTTCCGAGGTAACTTTTGAGCTCGTAAATGTCAATAATTTGTTGTCAAGACAATTATATTCTTAACCCAGCTGCTACATATAGGGAACATGGAGACTGACAGAAAGTCAGTGAATTTAGAATTAAAACAGTAAGTTTATCTGATTGACTATGCTTCTCAAAATGTAAATGGATGATACAAATTAATACAACCAATTCATTTTATTTGGTTTGGTTTTGGTTTTTGAATGGGTTTATGGGTTTAAGAGGCATTGCTCTTTGTTGTTTATGTGTATTCAGTGTCAGAAAGGAAAAGTGAGCAGTGTGAAGTCTTATTAGATGGAAGACAGGTCTAATGCACATGGAAAACTGATATTCGTGATGGACAGGTCAGGAGCTAGAGAGCAGGGATAAACAAAGCAGAAAAGAAAAGAAAACTCAGCTACAGGTACTCTGTAAGTGAAACTAACAGGTACTTGATAAATATTGGCTGGTTGATTACACAACGGAGGGGAAAGGAATGGCATGCTGTATCATCTTTAAAGACTCCTCTACATGTGCCACACTACTATGAATAGGAAATCAATTTTCCTGTGCTCAATAATTGTAGAGCTCTCGTCTCTTAACTTCCTGCTATATAAACCAGTCCTGCAAGGTCCTCCCTCCTTCTTTTCCTTCTCTCATATTGCCACAGGGGAGCTCACCGAAGGAGTCTGCCTTTAAATGGAGATAAACCTAGCACAAACAAAATCAGCTGTGCTTTCAATAGGTTATTGAAGTACAGACATTCAGAGGGAGTTTTAAACACTTTGGCAAATCTTCTGAGAGGCAGAGTAATGATGTTCCGTAAGAAAATTTGCTAAACGAAAATAAGTAGAATAATACCTATTTCTCTTTTCAAAAAGAAATTTCATTTTCATGGAATTAGGGTTTTTTATGATTTCCATATTTAATCCTTAATTTATGCTAATGCCTCTGTTTATAATTTTCAACATAATTACTGTGGGGCAAAATAAAGCAAAGGGACCTATACAGACATATTTAATGTACACACAGCAAACGAAAAGAGTTAGTCTTATGCAATTTTTAAAAAGCTAGTCAAAAAAATGACTAGTCAAATTTTTTGAAGGAAACATATTTATTTTCGATTTCCTAATTTTATGTCTGTATCCTCAGTCACACTGACAGTCATCATTCATTCTAAAAAAAAATGAGGTATTACCCAAATAGCTTATGTCAGCATTAATTGTTAAATAAGTACATTTGTAATTCCTCCTGTCAGCCATATCCCCTTACATATCTATGCAGATAGTCAAGCTCCTATATCCAAGTTAGGAGTTAGGAATACAGTGGTACAGTTTATCAATATCCATAGATAGGACAGAGTAAGATTTCCTCTCACTAAACATTTATTTTAAATCTCCCTCAAATCAATTTCTATATAATTTCTTGCAAAAAGAAATAAAAACCAGCAGTTAGTGCTGACAAATTAAACTAGGGGCAAATACACATTAAATATATACATTTATATATTTACATTTGTATATGTATATTTATATATACATTTATATACTTACACCTATACAGGAGCATTTCATTGTAGAATTTTGACTCATTCAAACTCTGTTCACTACCATTAACTGATAAATTATTTATGAAAGATAATCATGACCTCCATTAAAAAAAAGGATCCCTCAAAGCATGATATATATCTAAGAATAATGCAACCTATTTTCTGTGACACTGCTTTGTTCTTCAACACTGTCAGTGGATGAAAGATATAGTTTTAACACATTTTTGTGCCATGGCCATGAAATGCTTACATTTATTGTGTTAAGTTTAAGCATATGCTTCAATATTCAGTTGTCAACTGAGATAATGATTTTAAAAGATACAATCTCACCTCTTTAGGATTGTTTTAGTTTTCACTTCCAAACTGCTACATTTGACTCGACACTATTACAAACTACTAGTGAACATAAATTTCAAAAGGATTGTCTTACAATTTCAGATCTTTAACCCATTGCAGTGGTGTGAACTAAGTATTTCCGTGCGTCTCCCACTTTCAGCCACGTGGTAGGATGGTGCTTCCCTGTCTCCTTGACATTTGGTGAGGCCATGCGAGGTCAGTGAAATGCATGAACAAGTGGTATGCATCACTACCAGCCAGAAGTGCTGAGAACCAGCGTGTGACTACCATGTGCTCTCCCTCTCCTATGTGATTGTGAAAGAACATGTCAAGTGGAGCTTCCTTCAGAGGTAACTATGATAAGCAGTCTTCCTTTCAATCTACACAAACATGAGGGAAATCTTTTTTGTTGTAAGCCATTACAATATTTGTGGTTGTTGTTACTGCAAGATAGCTTAGCCTATCCTAACTAATAGACAAAACAGGTCATGAATATGGGTCGCACACTGGAAATTTGGGGTAAAAAATACATAATTTTAAAAGCCATTTTAATATGGAATAGGTAGTGTCAATGACTGAATTCCATTTTGGTGTAGAACTACAAATCTGGAAACAGATTTTCAAATTTTTATGAAGAAGAAGGTTAATAAGCAGTTCAATATTTCACAAGAAATGAGAAAAGCAGAGCAGAATAGATGGATCCAGAAATGCAAAAGGGTCATCCAGGAGGAGGCACTAACCTAAGGAAAAGCAGAAGAAGACAGCAAGGAGATTTCAGAGAAAGGAAAGTAGTTACAAATGAAGCTATAGAGATTGGCAAGGCCTTGTACACCATGGGAAGAAACAAGAAATGCATGCTGTGGGCCCCGGAGGATCATAAGCACATGCACTATATGATCAGATCTGTAATTCCAAATGGTTTATCTCGGTAGTTTAAAGGCAGGGTTGAAGAGAGGGATGGGTGAGATGAGACAGAGTAATTGGGAGGAACACATTGCTCACTCTGCTCAAAAACATCCTGTGAGTGACCACAGCTTACAGAATGAAATATCCATCCTTCCCTGTAGTACCAAATACCAACATCAGGGAACAGAGATTAGTGGTCAAGACCCCAGTCCCTGGTTTCAAGTTCGTCTGCTGCCACATATTAGTTGTATCATGTCCTAAATTCTTTATCCATACATTTCTACTTCTTAGGTTTACTGTGAGGGTTAAATAATTTATGAAAATGCTTATTTTAGCAAAGTACCTGGCTCTTAGTGAGAATTAACTTGTCAATCTAATGCATTTTATGACCCATTACATAATTGCACTATTCTTCTTCAATACCATATTTTTTTCACTCTTCTGCTACTAATGATGTTGCCTTCGACTACGTCTTTCTCAGGTCTCTCCCTGTTCAAATTCCACTCACCCTTCAGAACCCACTCAATGACTATCTGCTCCACGAAGGATCCTACTCAATGACTACTCTACTCCATGAATGCTCCCTTTGCCTCAGGAAATAATCTCTTTCAAGTCTGGACTATAACACAGTTTCTAATTGCTTCATGGTACTTAATTATATATTTGCAGAATTTATTTTTCTCAATTATGTTCTATTTTCCTTTAACCAGTATTACTTCTTATGTATCCATTATACTCCCAACAGTACTTTGTGGTAGTGCCTTGAACTTACTGAGCTTCACTGTTGAATAATTCAAGGAATTAGATCCAATTCTAGCATACAATTTCATTATAATTTATTAGTATGATACATAATGTTTTATTCATGTGTCAGAAACAATTTCACAAAACGGGTAGTTTTCTCCCTCCTTTTACTCATAAATAATCAAAGGTGAGATAGGTGAAGTCATTCTAAAATGGCATGGCATATTGATAAGGAATCCCAAAAGAATATATCCATCTCTGATGGAAAACCTCTAGCTCCAGGAGCAGAAAGGGAAGAAAGCTAAGCTTCCACAATGAGTTAGATCACACTCTTCATCCCACAGGGATAAAGATTTCACAAACTAGATAAGGATCCTTGTAAACAACTGGCTGTTAACAAATAGTTTTATTTTTCCTCAGACTCCACCACCAAGTAAACCTACTACTGTTCCTTGATACCCTTTGTCCAGGCTGTAGTAAACAAGTACTCAAGAAGTGTTATGTAAGTGATGTGACTTATTGAGAAATAGATTTGCCCTTGAAAAGAAATACGAATAGAGTTGCACTTGGCCCCTGTAGTTTGATCATTGTAACGTGAAAAAGATACAGCCTATCCCAGTTCTTTTGGCTTAAGTGAGCAAATAAAATTAAAAGGGACTTGGAGAATAATTTTGCTTACTGCTCTGATTTCAACTTTTCTGAAATGGGCTTTGAATATTAACGTCTACTTCACAAACTTTTCACTATACTCAGTCCCAAGCAACCCATAGGATCACGCAGCCATGCCACCAATTTCTTTTTCCTTATAATTACGTTAAAATTTAAGTCTTTTGGGGGCCAAAAATTAAATCCTAACTATTCCTTGTAAAACCTGGAGCAAGGCAATATCCTACACACCATCACTTTTTCATACCCCATCACAATGTTAACTCTTTGAAACATCCCTTGAACAGGTTTCTCTCACACTCATTAGACTCAGAGCTTAATTAGATGTCTTTGGATTTATATCATACAATGACTTTTACATTTTCATCATTTTTTATACAGTACCCAAATAAAAACAATCAGAAAGAATGTACACAGAAACAATTATGGATTTTGAAAGTTGATATCAACTTAGATATTGGTATCAAACTATGTAGGGAAATTATCATTTATGTAGAGTTATTTAATCAAAAAATGTTGTCACAAAAGCAAAGCTCTACTAGATAGTGCTAGCTGTCTGTTCCTATTTTTTCCAGACTGACTTATGCAATATCCTGATGTTTAAAACTATTCTGTCATGGAAAATCTGTCTCTAGGGTGGGGTGAGAGGAGGGTGTCCCATTTTCTTTTTAAAGTTATAATAAGAAGCAGACAAACAATATAATAAACTTGTACTTTGCAAACATTTTGAATTACGCATTGCAAGGCTACAAGGTAAAGACAGAAATATGCATTTTAAAATAAAAACTTAGCAGACACCCATTTTGCTCGCAGCATGAACAATACAGTAAAATCAGAACATTTTGCCTTATAAGCAGTCAGCAATAACCAGTGATCTGAATATTTTTAAGTGCAATAGGTCATATATCAAATGGAGTTCATTTCATTTTCCTCAAATGCTACCGTAGAAATTTAAAGACTATTAAGAAATAATGATAATTTCCCCTTTCATGAATATAAAGAATCAATGAGTATAATAAAACTTCATTCAGGTTTTTCCCTTTTCTATGTTGACTACATGATATGTGGATATAAACAGACAAAATTCATACTGAATGTCATAAATCAATGTTAGGAAAAAGTAAATTTAGAGTAACTTTCCAACTGAGTGAGTCTTGGTCTCTTCAAAAAGTGAACCTTTCTGCTCTTATCTCTTTTCTTGCAAAGCTAGGAAAAGCCCTTTTTAAAAGTCCTATTGTTATTTTCTGGATCATTACAGAAAAATTATGTTTTGAAACTGTAAAGATTTCATTTTTTAACATTCAAAACTGACTTAAGAATGGAACATATTGGTCAGGCACAGTGACTCACACCTGTAATCCCAGCACTCTGAAAGGGTGAGGCAGGCGGATCACCTGAGATCAGGAGTTTGAGACCAGCCTGACCAACATGGTGAAACCCCGTCTTCACTAAAAATACAAAAAAATTAGCCAGGCGTGGTGGTACGTGCCTATAGTCCCAGCTACTCAGGAGGCTGAGACAGGAGAATCGCTTTAACCTGGGAGGTGGAGGCAGGAGAATCGCTTGAACCTGGGAAGTGGAGGTTGCAGTGAGCCAATATCATGCCACTGCACTTCAGCCTGGGAGACAAAGCAAGACTCCATCTCAAAAAAAAAAAAGACAACATCTTAAGTGACAAGAGAATCCACGAATCATGGGTCTGGCTCAGTGATTGAAAGTGATTATTGGACTAGAAGCAAGGCACATCTCTGGACTTTAGTTGTGTCAGAGGAAACATGCTAACTCACATCATAGCAAGTCCATATCCTGTGTGATAAAGATATTATGACAGAAAGCTAAATCACTCCAACATTTCTACTTTACAGTATGTGCCTGAATGCATACCATATTTGTCTCTACTATATTTTGCATTGCTTTTTAGATGAATAACTTTTGTACCATATTTTCTCATATTACTAAATCACTAAGTGCAATGTCAACATCTGAAAATAATTATTTCTGTGTATTCGCATAACCTTGGAATGCTGAGAAATGTATTTGGCTTGGGACACAGCATAACAGCCCTGACAACTCTGCCTTAACATTATATACAGCAGACTTCTTTAAGGGAGGAATTACCATGTGGTTAAAGCCTTATAGTAAACACTGAAAAGCTGGCTGTGCTGAAGACAAATTGAAATTTTAGGGGGCTGAACACCTGTGGGTACTTAGGCGCTTCCTTAAAAGATAAATAGCTATAACTTAGAGCACTCTGGAGAAAATGGAACTAATTCTTTTTAGCAACACTCTACATCCAAGAATAGGAAGACTTCTCTAGAGACAATCAGCTATCGGAGACCCCCAAGAAAAGTCTTAACATTAGCAACAGCCTCGCACAGGGCTGCTTTGTAAGACAATTGTAACAAAATGATTTCCTGCTTTGACTGGTAAATCTTATTGGAAAAAAAAATCCTTTTTCTTTACATAAAAAGAGGTTTAGCTAAAATTGGGGGAAAATAGCTTTATTTAATATAAACAACCCTCAATTTAGTTCATTTCAACCTTTCAAGCTATGCAATCAAAGGCATGTCTACTAGGATAAAATGTAAGCTGTATGAGTACAAGTCTATTTCCATTATGGTCCTTGATAAAGTTTGGATATCTTACCCGTCTAAATCTCATGTTGAATTGTCATCCCCAATGTTGGAGGCAGGCCTGATTAGAGGTGATGAGATCATGGGGGCAGGTTTCTCATGAATGGCTTGGTGCTGTTCTCATATGAGTAAGTTTGTTCTCCCCAAATCTGGTTGTTTACGAGTGTGTGGCACCCTCCCCGTGTTCACTTTGCTCCCTTTCTCGCCATGTGACACACCTGCTCCTGCTTCCCTTCTGCCATGAGTAAAAACTCCTGGAGGCCTCCCCAGAAGCTGAGCAGAGGCCAGCACCATGCTTGCACAGTCTGCAGAACCGTGAGCCAATTAAGCCTCTTTTCTTTATAATTTACCCAGCCTCAGGTATGGGTAAATGCCTCTTTTCTTTATAATTTACACAACCTTAGGTATGCAAGAATGGCCTAACCCATAATACTAATAGCACATAGTAGGGATATGATCAATATATGTTAAATAATTGAATGAAGGCTGAGTCTGATGCAACACAGGTTCCCAAATGCTGGCCATAACAAACTTTTAACTAATTTATAGCAAAATTGGAAAAATAAAGCCTGAAATTTTTGTCATGAGCCATCCACTCATCTCTAGTCTCAAAGTTGATTTATTTCACATCATCCAACACTCTCAACTTTGTTTAGTAGCACAGTCCAGATGTGTAGTCAATACTCAAAGGAATCAGATAGCATCAAGTGCACACGCGCGCGCGCACACACACACACACACACACACACAATCTTAAATTTTACTCAGGACTCCAGGCAGGAGGCAAAAAGAAAAGAGGAAAAAGAAGAAAAGTCACAATTATTAAAACTGTAGAGGAGGTATGATTGAAAATTAGCTTTATCATCCTGCAAAGAAAAGCAATGTTCTACGGGGAAAGCTAGTTCAATATCATTTAATCCTAAACCTTGCCATGACTGGAAGTGAGGGCTAATTTGCAATTACATGTAAAAGGTTTCGGTGTCTGAAGAACTATGCCCAATTTTCAAATATGCACATGATCTTTATTAAGGATTTAAGCCTCCCTTGCTCTCAATTCCCCTCTACAAGAGAAAAAGACTATATTTTATAAAACCACCTGATCTCTTGAGAATGTACATTTCCTGGAACTGGGAACTGGCAGAGTAAGGCAGCCCTTATTCACTTCCCTCAGAGAGCAAAGGTGACTAAAAACCAGAATCCTGGAGATGAAATCATTCACGTCTCCTGATAAACTCCCAGTTCCTCTCACTAAATATTTTTCTCCCTAATCCCAGACACTATAACTGTCAGTCATTTTTGGTCTGTTATTCCAATAGGAGCAGTCTGACTTAAGTGCCATAAAAGTCTTGGGAAAAAAACATTTTTGAACACTGGTGGGCTCAGGGGACTGATAATGGAATATGAACCTTTCGCCCCTAAAATGGTTCCTTGGGAACAGAAAGCAGCATAGTTTTTTTGGTTTTGTTTTGTTTTTAGTATAGCCCCAATCCCCCGTTCTCCCAGGTGGTGCTAAAACATCTCGCAGCTGCTGTCATTGAAGCTGTAACTTCCTAAAGAGTCTTTTGGAATGATCAGGGTAGTTTTAGAAATCTGTCAACTTCTCTGTTTAGGAAAATCTGCATACAATGAACGTGGGGATTTCGTTAAAATGCAGATTTTGATCCAGTCATCTGGAGTGGAACCTGAGACCCTGCATTTCTAGCAGCTCCCAGGTAATGCTGAGTTTGTTGACAAGTCTTACTTTGAGTAACAAGGATCAATTCCACCTTTACCTACGTAATTGAATTTGAGGGACACCAGAAAAACCCCTCCCACACCAAAAATCTCAATCTTGCCCGTGTAATGCAACACAAGAAACACAAAAAACAAAACAAAACAAAAAAGCAGGGGTGGGATGGGGAGAACAAAGTCCAGTTTCCCTTATTTAAATTGTTTGCCCAGCTCTGACACTATGTTGTACTAATAACGGTTAGTCCACACTTGCGGTCTAAAATGTAATCACCCCTAGCTTTGTGCCTGTATGACAGTATAAAAACAACTGAGCATTTCTCATGTGATCCTTACAAGAGCTGTGAGTTAAGCAGAGCAAACAGAATTACCATTTTAGAAAAGTAGAAAATAGATTGGTCAAGGTAAGCAACTTACGCATGGCCTCCTTACTACCAGGAATTAGATCCGGGAACCATACTCAAATCTTATGACTCCCAAATCTAGAGCTTGTCCATAATAATAGTACTTTTCCTATCACCAATCTTCCTACCTCCCAGACAAATTTTCTTTGACATTGTTACACTATTGTTCCAGCAGTTGTATAACCAGGAAAAAAAAAGAATATCAATGGAATATGGGGTTGTTCCAGGTTCACTATTTCAGTACATACTGCACCTTAGATGATTTTTTTTTAAATCTGGAAGACAAGCCTAAATTCTATTGAATGACGTAGAAGAATTAAGATTCTAAGATTTCATTCAACAGCAGAGGGATATTTTTAATCGACCTGAATACAAATGCTAGTCAGAGATAACTGATGTTAGTAATGGAATGAAAATGTTCCACGACCAAGAATCTCACAGTTGACTCTACAGTAACAAGGAATGCAGTGGGGATTCCCTATGACAGAGTGAGAAATGGGAAGTACCTCCAAGTTCAAGGCCCCCCAGGACATTTCTGCTTCATTTGCTGCTGTGCTCCAGCACTCAGGAAAATGCTTACTGTGTAGTAGGTGCTCCATACATATTTTAAAATCAAATGAATACCTGAAGTCTTACTTCAACAATACACAATGTAATAAATGCTAAAGTGTCTTTCAATGTGGAACCCTCATTTCTTTCTAAGTGGATTCTTTTTCACATTAATATGAATGAAAAGTTGCTTTAAAGTTTTTAATCCTTGGGATAATTGGAGACATTTTGCTCTTCCCAAACTAAAAGTTACTCTTTAGTATCTGAAAAAATATGATCCCAATGGAATAAATCCCACTCTATACAAACAGCATATTGACTCAAATAAGGGAAAGCCAAGGCTCATACTGTTTTCAAGTCTATTCTTCATGATATTGTGGGAGTTTAATTTCTGATTTCTCCCTAGATCTTAGCTCAGTCAGCATTTCATGAAATAAATATAGTTTCTTCTCAGCACCATGTAGTTTCCCCTTCTTACATGTCATATGATTTTATATGTATCTGCTTTCCCCGTCCCTGCCACTAGACTATACTCCCTCTCAGCACAGGGATCAGGGCTGCTTTTGTTAACAGGTATAGTCCTCACACCTGCCTGGTCCTGATCCTTACCAGGTCTAGGAGTTACTAAAAGCTAGCAAACACTCTCTAAAAACATTTAATTCTAAACAGCCTCCCTGGCTCTCCCCTTAAATGACGATAGATAGCAATAGAGGTTTTTTCTATACTTTGTATACACAGAACACCCCACACAAATTCAAAGCCCCTATAGAATTTCAATGAAAACGAACTCCGAGTTTCCAACATTGCAAATGTATGTTCCCATCCTGGTCCAGAGAGGATTTAGGGTACAGGCAATCAGTAGTCATGAGCAAAAACAGGCAGCAGTCAAGACTATTGTAAGAGAAACTCAGCTGAAACGCAGGAAAAAAAAAAGTCACCTTCAATAGTAAAGTCTTGATTTGACAAATGAACAAAGATAAAGCATGTTAATGGTATTTTAAAAGAATACCAATGTTGTACATTATTTTAACAATGTGGGAGCCTAACACCACCTGCATCAGAAACACTGAGTCTGAGGAAGAATAAATCAAATTCAAGGTAAATGAGACCTGATCTCAGAGTGGAAATAAGTAATTGATCACCCAATTTTTCCACTAGCACTTCTTATTCAATATTAGAGTGGCAGAAGACTACTATACTTAAAACACTGGGACCATGTAGGAATTTTATCTACACATGATCTCTCTCCACAATCCATCTATGAGAAATTACAATATCTGTGAAGCCTTAAGAAACATTCTACAAACAATGAATCTGAAGGCAAAATTGTGACAGAGAAGACATATATTTTGTCTATGTAGTTACAGAACTATCCTTCCAGCAGTACATGCTCTTCCTAACCTTACTAAAATTACATCTTGTGTATTTTTTTAAAAAAACATATGCTGTTCTTAAAATTCTGATAGTAAAATATGTACAGTATTTATTAAAAGTTAACTTGAGTCTTGAATTTATTAAAAACCAAATTGCAGACAAAATAAATGGGAAATACACAGCTTCCTTGAGAGAGTAGTATCAATGTTTGTCAAAATGTTCATATATTTAAAGTCATCTTACATATAGAGACCCCAAGCAGTACCCAAGATAATACATTACCACTAATTGCTGTAATTTCCAAGCCTGTGTGCCACTTTCATATCCTATAGATCTCAAATTTTTTTCTACATCATAATGTATTCTCAGAGTGCAATGAACACTTGTCTTGTTTCATTTCAGGGACACATAGTCTCCAGTTTTTCTAAGGGGCAGGGTGAGCTGTCCACAATCTTTCTCCCTTCCTGGGGTGTTTTACTCCTCTCCCATGTGAGCCAGTGTCACAGGTCTGCTGTGTCCCACCAAAGTTTGGTTATACAGTGATCCCACTGCCCTTTGAAGGGAATAGTTCAAAAAAAGATTAGTCAGGTTAATAAAAGGAGGATGTTTGGAGGCTGCTGGGAAAATTCTTCCTCATTCTTCATCTATTCATTGTTATAGTTGAATATGAGGTTCAGAAGTGCTTCAATTACATTGTTTCATTTAGAGGAGGGCAAAATCAAGAGAATTCCTGGGAAAATGGAGCCAGAACTCCTTGATGGAGTCACCCTTAAGACCTTCTAGACTTCCATCTGTGAGATAATATACTTTGGTTATTAAAATGTATATCATTTTTAGTTGGGTTTTCTACTCCAGTACAAAAAAAAAGCAAACTGAAAGATACATTTTGATTACTTCATAACCATTTACCTAAGTTTCAAGAACAAGTTATTCTAGTCAATGCCATAATAAATTGAATATTGCTTTTGAAATGTAACACAGGTTTTAAAAAATATTGCTCAGAAAGTAGGTGAAATAAACTAAGAAATTTGCACTCTGAATTTTTATGAAGGTATGGAAAAAGGAAAGAAGAGAAAAATAATTGAAGCTCTTCCTCTTTTTTTGACCTATTTTATTAAGGTATGATCGACATGCAAAAAGCTACACATATTAAATATATACAACTTGATGAGTTTGGAGATAAGCATATACTTGTGAAACCATCACCACAATCTGTGCCATAAACCTATCCATCACCTCCAGAAGTTTCCTCCCACCTTTTTTTGTGATAAGAACACAACATAAAATCTACCCTCTTTTTAAGTCTACAACAGAGTATGTACTGTTAACTGTAGGCAATATACTACACAGATCTTTAGAACTTACTCATCTTGCATAACCAAAACTGTATACCCTTTGACTAACACCTCCCCATTTCACCCTCTTCACTTTTAAGAAATTTTCCAGCATCTCATAGAAGCCCAGAAACATAGTAAGAATTCAACAATATCTAGAAAGTAAATTATTTATTATTTGCTTTTCCATCATTGAAAAGAGTATCTAAGTATCTGGTAAACTGGGAAATCAGAGCCATGCCACTTCTGTGTGACTTTAAGCAATCATTTAACCACCTTAGGGCCTTTACTTCTTTCTCCATAAATAAAAACATCTTTTCTTGTTCAAATATTTCATTATCATTGGCACATTATCACTGCTCTTTGCAAAAGATTTGTAAAAAAAGAAACCATGCTGCTAAGCATGCATTTTTAAAGTGCTTACAGATTAATACTTGAAGCCAGGTCACCAGGCCACTTAATTTCATTTGTTTAAAAATTTTGCCTTAATACTCAGCAAACAAAAACTTACGAACCTTACAACAACTGCAAAATGTGTTATTAAACTATTAAATCAACATATTTTCTTTCAAAAGGTTTATACACAATTGAGATAAGGCGCATAGTTATCTTTGATTCTATGATTCCTCTTAGTTTCTGTTCTTTAAATTAATTTCAAATAATTGAAGTATAATCTAATACCATGAAAAATTTAGACATACTATAGGTACATATACGTCAAAATAGCAGTGAGGAATGTGTGCATGCATTTGTGCGTGCATGTGTGTGCGTGTGTGTGTGTGTGTGTGTGGGTTTTCCTGACTAGTCACTATTTGACAGGCAAGGCACAGTTTCCTAACACTTAATTCTTTCAATTGAATTTAATCCTGACAATAACTTAAATGCCCCCATCTTAAACATAAGGACCATTCTCAGAAAGGCAGCTAAGGAAACTAACGTCATGAAACTAATAAAAACCTTTTTCTCCAACATTATATACATCGTGTATACAATCCTCATACTCTCAAAGGATGAGAACTTTTTTCCCTCATGAACATACATGGCAGAACAACATTTCTGTGAAGAACAACAACAACAAAAATCATCTGATAAACCTACTGGAGAAACTTTTCAGAAATTTAAAATATGCAAAACCTTTTTTTTCTTTTTGGTTCATTCATTCTCCCTATAGCCTTATTTCATTCTGTATCTTTTATTTTGAAAATATCTAATCAACCTGTTTCAGACGTAATCATAGAATGGCAAACACATAAATATGTAAACTTGATATTGGGGTAGTAATAAAGATGGGCAGATAATATTTCTTCCCACAAATGAGACAAACTGAGGGAAATACTCTCTCAGAACTAGGTGGATAGAATAGAGATTTTTTAAAAATCTTCCAACAAACCAGAATATATAACTATTGTGGCTAACTGCAGCCCAGAAAGGGTGACTTGCCTGGAACTGACGGGTAAGATATCTGTAGCCCTGTATAAGAACATGGATTTAAAGAAGCTTTTACAATAAACTTATCCCTCTCCACAAAGCAGCAAAGCAACAAAAGAAAGAGGCCAATAATATTACCTTCACTACAACATGATTCTTCCAAGCTCAGTGAAATTGTGTTTATATACACTAAAAGTGGAGAACTGAAGGGCTCAGGAATTCAGGCTGCAGCCAATGCTTCTATACACACCAGGGAACAAATCATGGCAAAATACAGTATTTTAGAATAAAATGCAAAATTTCTATAGAGTAGCCCATCTCAACTTTGCTCACTTTCATGGTTTTGCAAATATTCCTTTCAGGGCAGTGTTTTACATTTTGTTCTTCAATAGGAAAATAATGCACCCTGCCCCCAAAACAATTAAAAATTGAGTAATTCATCTCTAAAACAAAAGAGGCAATTTTGTTTTAGACAAAAGAGGCAATTTTGTTTTAGACAAAAGAAAAACTAGTTAAAAAACAGAAGACTCATTTAAGGTATGATGTTTATCAACAACTAAGGGATGATATCAAGTTATTAATCTCAGCAGAAACTTCCTTGATTAAAACAAATACCTTTCTGAAGAAAGTTTCTCTTCCTTTAGGGATAGATACTTCTGGATGAAAAATCAAAAAAAATCATTTTGCCTTCAAAAATTTTAAAGGTGTACTCTTTCTCAAAGGCCAGTTATTTTTATTAACTTTGATAGACAATGAAACAATAATGCTGAGCCATAAATATTTTAATTTTTTTAAACCATGTTTAAGCAGTAGAGTCACCTTGAAGGAGTTTCTCTGATTAAGTGCACTGTTCTCTTAAAATGCCTTTGTACAAATACGTTCATTTCACAAAGCGATACTAGCAAACAGTTAAATACCATATGCTACAAGTCATGGAAAAAAAAGAGTTTAACTACAGTTCACATAAAACTGAGAACTCAAAGGAAGGTTATTTTGAAAACATACACAAAGAAATTTTAAAAACATTTAGGGGCATTTCAGAGTTCAAGCCTACAACCGTGTGGCAAAATTGTAGCAGATGTTGGCATTTGGGTGCTGGAGGGATGTCAAAATGACATAAAAAAAAATCAGTGTCTAAGATGTATGGAACATGGATTTGATGTTTCCGTATCTGAAACAAAATAGGAAATTGAAATGATGAAGGTAAAAAATAAAACATCAACAATAACTAGAAAAAATTAAACATAATTTTTCTATTGTCCAAATCTATGTATTTCAACTTTCTCTTTCATAATCCCTCACCTCCCAGCATGTTTTGAATGCAGCAGATGCTAACTAAAGTCATTCAACAATATCTACCTTCTAAGTTAAAGTGAGCCTATTATTATTACTTAGAACCATTTCTTTACCCCACAGAGTTAGTTCAGTGAAGATTGCTCTAGGCTTAGGAGAGCAAGTCACAGAGCTTCAGAAACACAGATGTGATCAATGCAATATTCACAACTAAACAGCCTTGCATTCAAAATGTTCTTCATACCACTATTCTCTCAAATTTTTCACCATTTGAAAAAGGGCTGTAGCCTGCAGCACTCTCCCAGGGAACAATATGAGGCAAGGGTTAATAATAAGAAAACACAGTCAAAAGAATAACTGAAGAAAAAAAGAAGGAAAACAGAAGCCAAACCCACGTATGCTATTTTTCTGACCTCTATTTATCAATAGAACGTATGGGCTTAATTGTAGATGTCAACTCTACAGGATTGAGGAATACCTAGAAACCCCGTAAAGCAATTCACTATTTTATGTATTTCATCTTCACATCGTTTCCATTACTGGAGGTATAAACTGTATAGAGACTTTGAGAGTTCTGTTTTATGCATTTTTTGCAAATTCGACTTCACAAAAGTGAACTATGTTTACTTTGTGTTAAGTGTTGTGTACGTATGTAAAAACATTGAAATTTTCTCAATAAATGAAGAGATGTTCTTTTGTACATTTGCATTTGTGAAATATAAAATTTCTTGAGATCTCAGCTCTTTGGGTGACTACATATATGTTGGTAACCTATCACAGTTTTTGATGGATCTTGTCAAAAGACTTAGGTTGCTCATTATATTATTTCAGATGACCAAAGTTAGAAAGCTGTTGCACACAACTATCAATCATAGTGATACACATTTATACATTGTCCTTTTTTGACCTACTTCTTTATAAGGACAGCTCATCTTGTCATAACTATTATACCAGTATGACTGTCATTAGCATACTTGAGTGTTTATATGTGCAAAAGCATGTATGTTGTTATTGCATATTTTGTTGTGTAAAGTGGCCTATATTCTGTTTTTACATTTCTTAACTAAATCCTCTTTTTAAAATATAAATAAATATCTTTAAAATAATATTTTAGGCCGGGCATGGTGGCTCATTCCTGTAATCCCAGCACTTTGGGAGGCTGAGACGGGCGGATCACGAGGTCAGGAGATTGAGACCATCCTGGCAAACACGGTGAAACCCTGTCTCTACTAAAAATACAAAAAAATTAGCCGGGCGTGGTGGCGGGCGCTTGTAGTCGCAGCTGCTTGGGAGGCTGAGGCAGGAGGATAGCATGAACCCGGGAGGTGGAGCTTGCAGTGAGTGGAGATCGCACCTCTTCACTCCAGCCTGGGCGACAGAGCGAGACTCCGTCTCAAAAATACTATTACTACTACTAATAATATTTTAATTTTTTTCAGAATTACATTTTCAGGATTTTGATGTTTTGGGGATTGTGATTTTCTGGATTTTAGACTTTAGAGATTTTACTCTTCTGGGATTTTAACATTCAGAATTATGACATTCAGAATTGTGTCTTTTGGGATTATGACCAGCTCTCAATTTAGCCAACCAGAATTACCTAATTGGATGTATAGAAACAATTCCTTAAATGTATCCACTTTTGATTCAAATAAATTCATTACTGACTTGAACGATGTGGGATTACTATAATATAATCTAGACTATAACAAACTGATAGTATCCAATGCTGCAAAAGAAAAAAAAATGTGACTGTGCCTTTTAATTCTGGATTTAGATCATCTTCTTTACTTTTTACATAGTCTACCTTATGAAAAAATACATACATTATAAATGTATTAATGTATTAAATGTATTAAATTACCTGTTTCCTATAAAAAATATAAAATTATGAAGCCTATTTATTGCTTTTTCAAATCAGTTATACAAACTGCTGAAATTGAACATAAACCAATGTCTTAAACTTGGTAATATTCATACAGAATGGCTGATATTTTGACAAGATGAATTTAAAGGAATTCTAAGATGTAGCATATACCTAACCATAAGTACAGCTTATTTCAAGATACAAGAATGAAATATGGAAAGAAAAACATGCCTGTAAAACGTAAAGTCAGTTTCCAAGGTCATACTATAGCTATCTTCTATTCTATTTCCCATTAATACACTTCCATTTTACTCAATCCTTAAAAATAACCCTTAGTGTACTGGTACAAATCTCAAGTATTGTCCATGATAAAATTCAAAAGCACACAACATTTCAACCCCTCTTAGATAAAAAGCAACGAGAGTTCACGGACAAACACCATGGTTTTCTCTGATCAGTTCCCAACACAATACAATATTCAATGAGTCCTGTATCAAACTATTTTTGCTGACATGCATGAAATCATTCTTAATTACCTGCTGAACCTAAATTAGAAGAATTTCTGAAATTTGGGAAAATAACATTACCCTGTGTCCCTTCTTCATCCAATGTTCCTTGATCCATTCTTAAGATTTCAAAGCTAGACTGAATAAAAAGTAAACCAATTATATAGACTTTTAGCTCCTTTCTTAGAATAACCAATAGTGCCATCAGGTCTAATTTTAACCATCCATGCAATCATAGAACAGCCCTAAAATTTTAATGAACTTTTGGGGGATTTAATTCCTTTACTGCCCGAGCCCAATGAGGATATGAATGCAGAAATCTTATTTTAGTGAATGTAACTGAATGTAAGCTTCGGCCATATACAGGAATTCTTATATGATTGCTGCAAGACTCAGCATTGGTACCCATTAGTTTTCACCCTTAATACTGAGTAAAAATGTACATGGTACTTTCATTATATTGATTCTACTCTTTGTTTTCTAGGGCAATATATAAGCGTGTCCATTTTTCTAAATGACAACCTTATAAATAGTTGGAGACAAGTGTTTTAGTTCCTATTAGTCTTCTCTACACTATACAGTCCCACTTCCTGCATTTCTCATATTTCCAGACTTCTGGCACTCCAGTTTGTCCAAGTCTTTCCTAAAATTATGGTGTCTTGGACGGAACATGGTATTCCAACCGTGATGCGGCCAGTGTGAAGTACGTCAACTATGTTACTTCCCATGATGTGGACACTCTTATTTCTATTTATAATGCCTAAGGAATTCTTCAGGGTTTTTTATTCTTTTTTTCTCTTTTAAGCAGTTGCAACATACAGTTGGCTCATATTAAGCTTGTAGTCAACTAAAAGCTCCAGATGTTTTTCACAAACTGAAAATTTTCATATTCAGTTCTCATTCGGAGCCAGCAACCATGAGCTCTAGTAACAAGCAGAGAACTCAGATGTGTAGTTGCCTGAATGAGGGATAAATATGTGAGATAATCCACTATAGTTTGTTACAAAATCTCTTCTAGTTGCCATTCTAATTGCTTAAAATTCTCCTCAACAGCATTAAGTATTTTCCTTCCAAGAAGTCTTGAATATTCAAATACATAATTCTGTATTTTATTACTTATTTTGTATTCAATATGTGCCAGTCCCTATTCTAAGAGCTCGAAATAATTTTTCAGTAATTAACGTAATCTGTATAACAATTCTATGAAATAGTTGTCATACACATTTAACAAATGAAGAAACTGAAGCACAGACAATTTAAGTAACTTACCACAAATCACACAACCCGTAAGAAGCACAGCCAGGATTTAAAACCAGGTTAGTCTCGTTCCAGAATTGAGGCTCATAATCATCATATTCTGCCACTTCTCTACAAACGCTTGGTGAAATACGCATAGTGCCAGACACTTGGGAAAGTAATATAATATCATCATTGTCATCATCATATTTCTATATGTTTGTCTTAGTTCTCTTAAATAGAACTATGCTAAGCAACACAGAAATAGGTTATAGACAATCTTAGAATGAGTTTATATTCAATCCTAAATATGAAAGTCACTTTTCAGGGCTGTTGAAAGGATTAGAAAATTAGTATCTGTAAAGTGCTTAGAAAAATGTCTGGCCTAACTTAAGTGCTAGCTCTTTTTAAATATCAATTTTATGAATGTATTTATTCATACAAAAATGCATATATAAATTCATATTTACAAGTCACAAAGTTCCTTATGGCAAGAAAACAATAAACATTTAAGGTGAGTCATTATGAGACTTCATTTTGAAAGGTGAAATATTCTCTTTAAAGAGATACATGTTGAGACTTGAAGGAGGCAAGACCATCAGAAATATTATATGATGAAAAAAATAAAATCACTCAGTTTCTTTAGCACCCATCTTCAGGTGGAAAAAAAAACCCACTGGCTTTATGTATGTCACCACCTTGTTTAGTAATTAAAGACTACTCCAAAAAACACGCATTACCACCAGACATTATTGGTCACCGAGGCCAATCCAGGCGTGTGCCTCTTTTAAACACTCTAAATGGATATTTTTGGCAACCCATGTGTGTTCCTGCAAATTCAAGTTTATCTAAAAACATGTTCTTTTGTCAGTTCTTTCAAATGAATGACACAGGATTCCACAGACTGTCATATTTGCCTAAGATGAAGTGCTACATACTGTAACAGTAAAACTAACAGCATCTCATTACTAGAATTTCCTGAGTATGCCAAGTCCTCATTTGGCTTTGAAGTGAGTTTGTTGTGCTGTGCACAGAGACAGAACACAATGTGGGTGTTTTACAATGAACAAAATTTAGGAGGGAATCCTGTAGTCATTGCTTCATGATCCACTGTCTTGATACGGTTGTTCTACTGTTGATATTGTTCTTTTCAATATTATAATCACTGTTAAGACTTAACAGTTTGTTACTGACTGGTTTTCTCCACAGTGTGAGTGATATAAACTTGCATATTTTTCTATGATTTTCTGGTAAGTAGATATTCTGACACGTATGCCTAGCAGTTCCAACATAAATCATCCATAAGGCACGTGTAAACATCATTCTACACCACCTACCAAATATTTGTTTTGCTTTACATAAATAGGACCACATCATTTTTTATTCATCTGTGAATCTATATTAATAATTTGCAATAAAAATTTTTATAAAAATACAATCCTGAACATATGTTTAAATTCTTAGCTTACAGAGTAATCAGGAAATCATTTATGCTCCCTTACATCTATTTGTATCTATAGAAAAATTTTTCTACTAAAACAGAAACTTGTGATCTAAGGGAAGTAATTGAAAGAGGGCAGGGGGGAGGTAAAGAACAGTTGAGAGGCCTACTGATGTAAATTATCCGCTCTCCAAATGCTTTTATCTAGCTCATGTCTCCATTCATCACTACTTTTTCCTTTTCAACTCACAACTCAAAATTGACTAACTTATTTTATAGCCACCTTATTTTACAGCAAGAACTAATATGATTACTACAATGTATTAAGAATTTCAAGCTGAGAAGTATCCTTTAAAAGTTTTACTTTCGCAATATGTATTTTTTTAATACTGCACTTACGGTTATGCATGAAACTGCAAAAATCCACTACTTTCTACCTCTGGTTTGTATATGCCTCACCAAATTCCACTTCACCGAACACTGCTATTTCTCCATTCTTAGACTAAATACAGTAACTCCACTCACACCCTAGTTATTGCTCACTTGGTTATTACTACAGGCACTATCTGCTCTTTCTATATTTCCAGGACCTAAATAATTTTTTTTTAAATCTACCTTCTGGTCACACCTTTACTACCTGTAGCCTTACCTTGGGATATGTTTGGGTAGAAGTGCATATGATCTCAGCCAGCTGTCCCTGCATACCACCAGGAGGCTATAGGAAGCTGAAGCACTGTCTCTGGCTCACTTGCTACAGAGGGAACAAAACTGTTAAGAGGAGGCACGGGAATACCGGTGGTATAAGAAGGATGAAAACAAGGGGAAGTAAAGCACAGATCAGCCACTCACCAGCTCTAAAATCTTACGCATGAGAGTCCACTTAACCTTCATAATTATTTCTAAACCAGAATTAATGATTCTGAAAGTCTGTTTTTGAAGGAACACCTTTGTTTGTCCAGGTGCATGAGGCTGTTTTCCTCTGCCACAGAGAAACAAGTTCAAGGCATTATAAAAAGTGTACTGTTAAAAAGAAGACTTTAATCTTAGCTGTACATGCAGTGTAAAACATTTCAGAATTTAAAGTCTCAAGAAAGAAGTCAACTAAAACAGATATAAGCACATATGCATAGGTGTTTACATTGTGTCTATGAAAGAGATACAGAAACAGAAAGAAAGAGAGGGATTGATTTGGGAGAAAAATTGATTTTCTGACACACACAATATCTAATTGCCATTATTTATTGTAACTTTCATACCTATGAGAACACAAGGATTTATTGGGCTCAATTTTACATCTGCATATATTTCCTCTGGATATTTTATAAATAGGTATTCTTCATTAAAATGTTTTATATAAATATATTTTGATCAATGAAAGGCCACTTTTTTCAGAGATCTGAATATAGAATATGGGATTATAATTTGGTACTATATAATCCAAAAATATCAAAAATCAACCCAGGCTTCACTGGCTATACATTCCAGTGATTTCTAGCATTTCAAGTCTAATATCATGCACTACAATATTAAACTATTACTGTAACATAATATAACAAATTAGATAGATTTGTCTTTATCTAAAAGATCAGTATTTTAAAATTATGTCCTCCAAATAAACATATAAGTGTTGGATTCTGACAGTCACAACTCAAGTTTTATAGTTTTAAGAATTGCCTCCAAGGCAAGAGATAAACATACTAGAACTAAGATTGTCTTTTAAAATTCAAACCTTTCTAAAAATATAAAAATATTCATATTTACCTTTGGGGCTGTTTAACAAAATTTGCCTATTTTCTTGGAAGAATGGGGACATGATACACTAAGTCTATATGCAGTTATTCCATGTCCTTCTGTATACACTTTAGAATGTGACTTTGGTGGAAATATGTCTTTTTAAATTATGGTGTTTTTCTGATAGAGAATATCTTCTAAAACAGGCCACTGTTGTATTATAATGGGGGCCCCTCAATAATAACATGCAATGGAACAAAAGGTCTACTTTTATTCAAAGGTGTTAGATTTAATATATGACCTCAACTTCATATTAGATTCCATTCTTCTGATACCCATTTGTAATTACAAAAATAAAAATGGCACTTCAAGGCATAGATTATCTTTTTAAAAGACTAGACAGTTAGTGCCACCCTAAATTTTTTTTTTTTTGAGACAGAGTCTCGCTCTGTTGCCCGGGCTGGAGTGCAGTGGTGCGATCTTGGCTCACTGCAAGCTCCACTTCCCGGGTTCACGCCATTCTCCCCTCAGCCTCCCGAGTAGCTGGGACTACAGGTGCCCGCCACCATGCCCGGCTAATTTTTTGTATTTTTAGTAGAGATGGAGTTTCACCATGTTAGCCAGGATGGTCTCGATCTCCTAACCTAGTGATCCGCCCACCTTGGCCTCCCAAAGTGCTGGGATTACAGGCGTGAGCCATTGCGCCCGGCCTGCCACCCTAAAATTTTAAACTAAATATAGCAATCGTTCTACCAAAAACGCAAGTGAAGTTGAGATTTTTCAATTATTCTTATAGAGGAAATTTATACTATTATATTCATAAAACTTCACAATTTACCTGGGAAAGAAAAACACAGTTACAACACAGCCTGAGCCAAATCATCCCAGACAGGCTATTCTCAGAGCTTGAATTTTCCAAATATTTTCCCACTCTTTACTTTACATTGCTCATTACCAATCTATGTTTTTAGCACTTCAAAGGCCAGCTATTCAAAGGAGCAAGAAGCTAGACAGACATGAAACCTGAATACCACTCTCAGGAACACAGAGTGCTCTGGCCCGGCCACAAAACCAGGGCTCATTTCACCTCTCCCACTTCCTGTTAATAGCAAAGGTTAGAAACAGATTCTGTTCCCAAGCACAAAAGTGAGCATGGGTGGTTTTTTTTTTTTTTTATTACCAATAAAACTCTGAGGAGTACACACAGGTACAAGTGTTTTATGCTATTTGCTTATTCTATACCAGAGTTATAAACCCTTAAGATAGATGGCAACATAATTGTTAAATTCTACAGATTAACTTCGCTGCAATTAAAGCAACACTCCTCATAGCCAATAGCATAGTCACAGTCTTGAGTTGTTATCTGGTGTGAACACAGATTTAAGTCCGATAAAGACATGTATAAAAACATTAATTTATTTGATTGTCACAGTTAGAGCTCCTATTAGTATAAAATGGCTGTTGAACATCAAAACATTAAAATTTTATTTATACGATGGCAAATATAAATGGCAGAAAAATCCACTTTTGAAAAAAATTAGAAAGATATACAAATATATGTGCCTAAAAGTCAGTGCCACAATATGTTAAGGTGCCTTAATACATAGTGTAACTTGACACTAACAATTTCCAGACTCGTGGAACATGTATTTATCTAATATAACTATCCTATTTATCAATATTATTGTGGTTTTACCATTTCAGTGTTCTCTATTTTATCCCCACCGAACTTTGTTTCTGCTCTTAAATACCTCTAATGATCAGAAAAAAAGAGACTACTTTTTGGCCCTGTTCTACCAAATGGGACAATATGGAACAAGTCCAACACTCGTATACCTGTCCTTCCCCTATTCTTATTAAAGTACAGTTCGATGGCCTACCAGATTTAGAACATATGAATAAAGAACAAGACATTCTTCCTTTTATTGCTCAATAACTTATGTGTAATCTGATAGCAAAGCGAAATGGACTACACCTTAACCCAGAGATGTCTAGAAGCTTGTATTTTCAGAGAACCCGGTGTGCATTCACAGGGATTTTATTTAGCACTCCATAGCCAGTCCTTCTGGGACTCTGCTCCATACAACAATAAAAAGTAAGGCCTGTGCTTCCTGTACATTGCTCTTGAAAAAAAATCATGTAACCAAGCTGTCACCTGGAGCCTCCCTGTCCCTTGCAATACATGTACAATTGCCCTGAATGTCCCCCAATTCAGCAGTCAGCTCAAAGTTCCTGACCCAACTTAACTCTTGGCCAAGAGTCGGGCTACTTGTCATTACCAATGGAGTTTCATTCCTCTCGGATGCTAGCTTATTCCAGGGTAGCCTCTACCCTACATCAGTCAACCTCCGCATGAACTCAGACCATTCTTGTGTTAAAAATAACATAAAACTCGGAGGTAAGCAATCATGAACTTGAGACTTGACTGAGTTTAGAGCGTGGAGATAGGATTTATAGGTAAGAGTCACACTGCAGTTTTCTGCGAGTCCCTATCAAGTTGCCAAGAATACTGCAAAATAGTCTCTCTCTAATACAGACATTCTCTCTTCTCTGAAGCCCTGGCTCCATGTGATACCCAAGCCCTTTGGAAATAGGTAGAATAGTGTTCTTTCTATACTTGCACCAATATCTAAATATTTTTCCATATCTTTGTAAATAAAAATTATGATGACAAGTCAACAAAATATTCTTCACCTGATTTTTAAAAAATTCCTAAACTATCCCATGCCACAGTTTCTTTTTAATGATATTTGATATGGTTTGGCTCTGTGTCCTCACCAAGGTGGGTGGATCACTTGAGGTCAGGAGTTCGAGACTAGCCTGGCCAACATGGTGAAACCCCATATCTACTAAACATAAAAGAATTAGCCAGGCATGGTGGCACACATCTGTAATCCCAGCTACTCAAGAGGCTGAGGCAGAAGAATCACTTGAACCTTGGAGGCAGATGTTGCAGTGAGCCGAGATCACAGCCACTGCACTCCAGCCTGGGTGACAGAGTGAGACTTTGTCTCAAAAAAAAAAAAAATACAATATTAAATTTAATCATAGGGTTGTCATATAATTTAAAATAAATTATTTATTAAGTAAATGCATTTATTTGTGGTTCTCTAATGAGTTATACGAGAATTTAATATTTACATTTTATTATAAAATGGAACAAAAACATTAGCTACATGAAGCAACATATCTTGACTTTATTTTTTGTGAAACTCGATATTTTGAAAAGCATCCTTGGAACTAAAAAACACAGCGTCTTTTAGAGACCCTGTCTCTAAAAGAAAATTGAAAAAAACAAAAAACAAAAACAGTGGGACATGGTGGTGCACACCTGTAGTCCCAGCTACTAGGGAGGCTAAGGCAGGAGAATCACTTGAACCAAGGAGTTCAAGCCTGCAGGGAGCTATGATCGTACCACTGCACTCCACCCTCAATGACAGAGCAAGATCTTGCCTCAAAAGAAAACAAGTTTCACCTGGTATAAGCAAAAAAAATAAAAAAGAAACAGCATTTAAGAAAAGCCACCTTCAGTGTGTAACTCTCCCCTCTCAATAGCAACCCCAAAGGAGATGTCACAGGGCACTTTAAAAATCACTGCTCTAAGATTTTTAAAAGAAATTTCATCCAATTTTAATTATGAGGTTGAAAACCATTATTTTAAAGCATAGAGGGCTTAGTTTCTTTAATCTATAACCCCATATACAGACATATATCTGAAAACAGTAATCAGAAGTGCAACCAAGAATTTACTAAAATATGCACTTCAGTATTATTTATACTGACAAAACCAGGAGATAATCAACAAGCCTAACAAGAGAGAATTACTTACATAAAATATGACACAGTCATATACGGAATATTAAGAAGCACAGAAGTAATTTCTACAGACTTTTAATGTGTAAAATGGGTTATAACATACTGTTAATTTAAAAATATAGAACACTAATCAATATATAATACTATCCCAGTTATGTAAAATGTAAAAGCATTAAAAAAAGTGTTGTGGGAAAATTAACACAATATAGTAACCATTATTTTTATTATTTTACGCTCTTATTTCAGAAAGTAAGCTAATCAAGGGTTAGGGAAACAGTTGCCACGGGCTTGATACAAAAAGAAAGGAAAAAAACAGAAAGAGAGAAATCAGCAATAAACAGAACATAACTAACTTGACATTCTGTGGTTAAAAAAGAAAGCCTTTAAAAACCACCTTTTAAAAATATAACCACATTAAATACAATTTAAATGAAATGGCTGAGGAAAGTATATCCCCTAAAAGGTGGAGAAAAGCTAAGATGCAACCGGGGTGAGGTCAATTCACAAAAACCTACCACCAAATTTGGTGCACATAATTCAGTCAGGCCACAAACTGAGCACTCAGAACCAATGGAATCAGTCATCTGCATTCCTCAAAGCAACAAGGACAGCCTTCCTTTATTGAGTACCTATTATGTGACAGACTTTGTGTTCAGCAGCAATATGCATGCATTATCTCATTTAATCCTCCCGACACATTTAAGATTGATATTACTGATATCCCCTGCTTACAGAAGGAGGAGTTCAAACAGTTTAAATAACTTTATCACACCCAAGGACTAGGCAGTGACAAGAGGTCATAAGCCAACTTCTTTCTATTCCAGAAGTCTGTTGTGGAGACAGCTTACAGGGAGGCTCTGGGGACATTTTTTGGCCATCCTAGATTCTCTACCTAGGAAAACTAGAATAGCTCAGTGATATGGAGAATGGACTTCAGAGACAGACAGCCTGGAATTCCAATCCCGGCTCTCCCATCTATTGATTTTCTGTTATTTTTAGGATAATAATGTATAATTAAATCAATGACAACTGTTATTGTTGTTACTGTAAATACATAACATTTATGTGCCAGGCACATATGTGCTTTATATTAACTCATTTAATACGTATAACAAAACTCAGAGATTATCTAAGTACGCTGCCTCGAACACTCAGTAAGTACTCAACAAATACCTGCTTTTATTATCCTACATTTTTTTCATTTCAGATGTTTTATAAATCTTACCTATTATTCCTCTGTAAAACACTGGTGGGTTATATGCATACTTTCAGACTTTTAATAGGGCAATCACAAGGCTTTAATTGCCTAAATGAGCCACAGAACCATTCAAAAGCAGTTCTGGCTAGATCTGGGTGGATGAACTCACATATTTCTTGATGTCTCTTCAAGTTTTAAACAACCTTTGCCAGACAAAAGTCCAGGCTTTTGGCACATACACCATAATTTTTATTTATAAAGTGCTACCACTGGAAATTAAAAATAGAATAAGTTTTACCTCTCGAGGCTATGGTTGATACTGTGATTTTGTAAAATATTCTTTAATACACCAGTATCTAAAGATATAATTGGGGACTTGCTAATCTGTTTCCAAATAAATCAACTTTTAAAACTCAAAGTAAAACAAAAAAGGAAATTATATCATTCTAATATAAGACTTCAAATGACCTTTTTCTACAGGACTTTTGTGTACTGCAATTTATTTTTTGAAAAAGTAAACTGGTTCTAAAACTTAAGGCATGCCACATAATGTCACATAAATAACTCTGCTAACTAATGATTTATCAAGTACAGGGATAAGGTTAAATTAAACGTATTAACTTATAGACTAACAATGTCCACATTATAGCATGAATTCTAGTTGCAGAAACAAAGTTTCCCATCATTTATGCACATTATGTACATTTTAGTTAAAGTTCCCAACCATCATTCATAAAATTTCTATTTCTGTTTTAAATAAAATAGCCAATTTATTCCCTTAATAGAATAAATTTATAAGAAAAAAAACTACATCTCACCTTATGTACTTTGAATATAAAGAGTGATTTCATGTGAATTTAAATAATTTACAGCTAAACAAAATATCTGTTCCTAAAGGAATTTCCTTCTAAATTAAAAGTGACCAAGTAGTATAGTCCATGTATGTATGAGGTACCTGGGCAAAGAAGAATTTTCAAATAATCTAAATAAATTAACCAGGAAATTTAAGAAATCAGATAGGTTGCCTTCTGAGTTTTCATAATTTCTTGAGGGCTTTAAGAAGTAATGAAGGCATTCAGAAAAAGCCTAAAGATGCAACTGAAATACACACTAATAAAGAATTAAGTTGTTTTGTGTTTTATATAGCACGTGTGAAGTATGCCTAAATATGGAGTACTTTAAAGTAACTGTAAACTTTAGAAGATTTTACTTATTCTACTATTCCTGGCACATAGCGGCTGCTTAATAAATGGTTTTTGAATGCTTAATTCTGGTCTTGTTTTAAATTGTGACCATTTAGTGACACATACACATACACACACACGCATTCACATACAAAGGTGGGTTATATCCATTCATGTCTTAAATTTGTGAATTTAAGTTTAGTTGTCAAATATTCCGCATAGGAAAACAACCTAACGGTAGTTTGTCTGTTTCACATAATTTAGACAATTCACAATCAGATCTTTAAGTCCAAGGGTGTTGATAGCCTCGAGTGATAATTTTCATTTTTTAAAGTCACATATGCTTTCCATGACCACTCCAATTTCATATACATCCATATACCAACTTGGGAAATTTTCATGCAACTAAAGTTAATGCTGTGCTTTGGATACTGCAGAGCTATGGATGCATATCTTAGAATTAATAACCTTGATTTTGTATTTCTAAATAAAACAGTGATGGGATCCACCATGTATGCATTTTAGATCTACCAAAATGACATCTTCAGGATCAAAGTTTCAAAAGGCTTGTAGTTATCTCATTTTACACATGAGGAAATGGAAACACATAGAAATTGAATATCACATCCAGACTCACAACCTAGTATGTGTCCAAGTTTGGACTGAATCCCATTTCTGTCTAACACTGAAGCCTGTACTGCCTCTCTGTTTCTGTCTCCAATTCTAATATCCCATGAGCTTCATTCACACTGACTCCAAAGAACCTGAGTCATCTGTCAGCATGTTATCATTGGATGAGGAATTAAATAAAAGGAGGCCAGCCGGGCATGGTGGCTCACGCCTGTAATCCTAGCACTCTGGGAGGCCAAGGCGGGCAGATCACCTGAGGTCAGGAGTTCAAGACCAGCCTGGCCAACATGGTGAAACCCCGTCTCTACTAAAATACAAAAATTAGCTGGGCATGATGGCGGGTGCCTGTAAGCCCAGCTACTTGGGAGGCTGAGATGGGAGAATCGCTTGAACCCAGGAGACAGTGGTTGCAGTGAGCTGGTGGTTGCAGTAAGCTGAAATCGATGCCACTGCACTCCGGTCTGGGAAGCTGAGTGAGACTCCGTCTCAAAAAAAATAAAAAATATATATAAATAAATAAATAAGGAGATAAAAGGAGGCCAACGGCTTATTCCGAGTGAACTGAATACTTTATCACAAAACAATTACCTTGTTTTGGGGTAAAATAAGCATAATTACCCTGAGGGAAAAGCTGATAGATTGTAGCTTGGCTGTAACTACAATTCAGACACATGTTTTATCTGTCAAACTCAGGATCCATGCCAAATCAGAGCCAAAAAAGGAGCGTGGGAAAGCCTGTGGGTTGGGGTAAGGGTTAGGGAAACAGCTGCTATGGGCATGATACAAAAAGAAAGGAAAAAAATAGAAAGGGAGAAATCAGCAATAAATAGAACATAACTATCTTGACATTCTGTGGTTAAAAAAGAAAGTCTTTAAATAAAAGCTTTTTTGGAAAGCAAAAAAAAAATGTGCTATTAAGTTTATCAGCAATCCTGTAAAGTTTAATCTTTATGATCAAAAAAGTAATGAGTACTTTATAATCAGAGTTGTATTATGTTTGACATACTTTTAGGTCTAATAGTGGTTTATATTTATTAGATTTTTAAACATCAAACTTTTGCTCTGAAAAATGCCAATTATTGCCCTCAGTTTACACCATGAGAAAAAATAGCTACAAGAAAAAAATAACAATAATTCAATATAATTGTTATGTAAGTATTTGTACTTGGCTCAGAAGAAAAAGACAAATAACTGAGTCTCTATCTTTAAAGAATTGATCATCTCAGAAACCCGTTTGATTCATTCAGCAAATATTATCTGCTTTTTGCCAAGCACTGTGTTTCATATTTTAACAAATTTGAATACTCAAGAGAGATGTGAAAATTTGCTGCCACCAAAGGGTGTTAAATTTAAACATAGGAAAACATTTTTGACACCTTCGCAATATATAATTCAATTCAGACAAAATATCAATAGGAAGCTGAATTGTATTTTTCAAAACCTACACAAGAAACGTAGACTTAGGAGACTTTCTATGCATGACTTAGAGAAATTTATACAGTCTGACAGAATTTCATTTCATTCATCTTCATTTTGATTATATCAGATTGGATGATGTACAAGACTTTTTCCTGCTATATGATTTGAAATCTATGGTTGTCTGCCCTAAATTCACCTCTACTCTCTTGTCAAGTACTTGTATTCTCAAGAGTGCTTCTTTTTCTACAAGCTCCCAATATATTTTGTCTAATTCCGTGGCCTTATTGGCCATTTGTGGAGGGATGATTCCAAAATCTGTATCCTATAGGCATATAATCAAATATACGTATACATAAATATTACACTATATATTAACATACAATAATGTATAATATCACAGAATTCCTCTTTGCCGTCTCTCCAGAATCTGTTCTTTGGCCAGTTTTTCTCATCTCAGGAATCACATTCTGTTATCTATCATCACCTTTCACAGAACTACTCAAGGTATAAACCTGAAAGCTATTGTTGCCTCCTGCCTTCCTGTCACCTCTTAAAATCAAATCGAATTTACAGCACATGAATTTAAAACTATTACTAAACGTCTCTAAAGTCCATCTATTTTCACTCTCCCGTACCATCACACTGGTCAAAGATGCTCTCCTCCACTGTCCTGGCTGCTGGTTTTCCCACATTTACTCCTGGCTTCCTTTCATTTCATTCTCCATAATGCAGGTGAATGGCTACTTTAAAACACAAATCACACCATAATAGGCCCTTGACTAAGCCTTTAAATAGCTTCCTTTAAGGTTCATTTCAAAATCCTTGACAAGTAGAGCTAGGCCCTGCATCATTTGGCCCCCACCTGTCTCATCTCACACTTGTTGCTCAGCTCCCACAATTTCCCAGCACTGACGATTTCTCCACGCTCTCTGTTCCACCAATGCTGCCTTTCCATTTCCCCAGCATTCTACAGCACAGCTCTCTCTTGTCCTAGGCAGGGGTGTCCACAGGAGAAATACAGTCATGGGTTCCAAGTTTCTGTTTCTCTTTGGGCCAGTGAAGCCCCTTCCTCAGCCCACTTTTCCACTTAAAACTAGAGACAGAAACAAAGATCCATGGCTTCAGGCTGCTAAAATCCTAAAGCAAAACAAAACAGAACAGCAATAAAAAAAAAATGGTGGGTTGCACAAGCTTGCAAGTCTTCACACGTGCTTTTTGGAAAACTCCACTTGGAAAACTCTCTGGGTTCCTTTATGCCTGGCTACCTCCTGCTCAACTTTCAAGTCTTTGTTTAAAGAACACTTTCTCAAAGGTTTTCACTGGTCCCATAGACAAAGTAAAATCCCTTTGCTATTCAGTATTTTACATCCCTTTAATCATATTCATGTACTTGTCATTACTTAATACATTCCTACTAAACTATAAAAATCCAAAAGGACAGGATAGTGTTACTCTGTTTATCATTTTATTCCTAGCACAGTATGTAACTTGTGTTTCAATGCCTCATTATTGAACTGATTTGTACAGTATCTGCTTCTTGCCACATATGTGGTATGAGCTAATATAGCTACAGACTTTAAAACATGCACTCCCTCACTCTTATTACAGTATTTGATTTTTACAGTTAGTATGATGGTTTTCAATGTTAACAGAAAGGAGGAAATTAAGGCCAAGCTGGTAAATCCTATCTACCTGAGTTGGAGGAAAAAGATGGCTAAAAATCATCCTTCCCACTCAACGACTACCTTGAGTTTAAGGTCATTCAGAAAAAGATAAGGAGAGTTAAGGAAAATGGAGTAGTTCAAAAGAAACAAACGAAAAAATAGGGCTAAACAAGATTCTTTACACATACCCCATATTCCATGTAGGTAGGACGTGGAGCATCTCATGTGCCATAACAGCATTCTAAATCCTGTTGCCAATATTATTGACTTAGGTGGGTTTTGTCTGTCTGTCGGTTTTTCACTTTCTTACATATGTATCTAACAATTGCCTATGGATATATTAACTACTTCTAATGTTGGGATAATGCTAGACAAAATATAGATTAAATCAAAAAAAGTTGTCCGTGTGATTCTCAGGAGGAAAAAAGGAACACTAATAATTTCTTAAATATTTTCACACATTAAAGCACTTTCAGGTAAATTAAAAGTGGGAGATTCAGAAACAACAATGAGGTAGAAACTGGCAATCATGCAATAAAAGCTTTTACAACACATCTATCATTTATTCCATCATGTACTATTAAAATGCCACTAACACAACAAATATTTATTGCCCACTTAATACATATTTACACTATGCTTGCTAATGTATAAATTTTCAAGAAACTGAAATCTAGTTAATATGGCTTCTAACCAGTACAACACAGTCAACAACAGTGTTTAAAATTACACGTGTAACTAAGTGAACTATACAGGGCTGAAACAATAGTGAAGTTTTAATGAAAAAGGTAAGCTATACACAGAACACATATTTGGATAGATCATAAGTATGCTGAAATTTTTGGCTGAGGGGAATTAAAGGCAAAAAGAAGAAGACACAGATATAAACACTGAGAAAATTAAATGACTATAAAATTGAAATGAAGGTCCTTGGCTAACAATGGTGGAATATAAATTTAAGCACACGGTAATTTTTTAAAGGGTCTACCTATATTGTAAAGGTCTCGGAAATTACACTGAAGGGATAGACTACGTCGGGGACATTAGATGAAAATGTGTAATGTTTTTAGCAAGAATGGGGTTATCTCGGACCTCTACATTGCACTAACCACCCATGGAGGTCCATTCATGATAGTCCTATTGTCAACAACCAGAAGAAAGCCATGTATATAAAGATTATTCATGCATTACAGATTATGACAGTAAGCAGGGAGGGAATCTCCAGAGACCTGTTAGGACATTATTTCAGTAGCGCAGGTGCAAAGTAATAAAACCTTAGGCCTTCTAGTTGTCAGCGACAGCATAAAGATAGGAAAAAAAAAGAGTAAGTAGCAGAATAATGTCAACACAAGAAATGTCAAAACTCTGACACATGCTACAATACACATAAACCTTGAATACATTATGCCAAGTAAAATAAGCTAGTCACAAAAAAAAAGACACATACTGTCCTATTTTACTTCTAAAAGGTACCTAAAGTAGTCAAATTCATAGGGACAGAAAGTGGAATGGTGGCTACCAGGGGCTTGGTAAAGGAAGAAATGGGGAGTAATTTCTTAGTGGGTACAGTGTTTCAGTTTTGTAAAATGGAAAGAGTTCTGAAGATGGATATTGATGATGGTTGCACAACAATGTGAATTAACTTAATACCATTAAAATGTGCACTTAAAAATGACCAAGATGGTAAACTTTGTTATGTGTATTATACCATGATTTAAAATATTAATTTAAAAATAAATGCCAAAATTTGAAAGAAGAAAAAAATCCCAAATTACTCTCTTTGATCACTAGTTTAGAAGATGGGGTAAATGGTGCTGCTATGAAAACAAAGTAAGGAGATCCAGCCTGACAAGGCAGAAGAGTATGAATTGTGAAATACGTTTGATGGGGACATCTAAATGGAAATGTTTCATAGGTTTCTGGAGACAAGAGATAAGGGCTCTGTGGACAGAACAGGAAATATGTTGGCTTTTATTTTAGTGCCACCATTTCAGGGGAAGAGGGGAGCCAGTTTTCATGTTCAATTCTGAGCCTTGGATTTTAACAGAGATGTTTTCAAAATAGATTGCTATATTAAAATATTTTTTTCACATTTTGATACCTCTGAATTGGGAAGGTCTTATAATGAACAGCGTCTTTTAAAAATAACTCTATGGAGACATAATTGACAAGTAAAAATGATATCACAGGACACATCTTAATGGTTTTCACCCAAAACAACAACAACAACAACAACAAAACAAACATCATCTTTTGATGAAAAATAGTAATTGCAGTATCAGAAACTAACTCTAGGTAGCTGACGGAGGTGGTTATTTCTAGAACAAAGGGCAGGATCACTGTGTAGCTTCAGGAAGAAGTAGAGCAACAATCATGAAAGTCCTGAAGTAACTGAGATCCCTCTTCCTCTCCCCACACTAGCAGAAAGAACAGAAATTATGTTTCATTTTCTCTGTGAATTGACTTTCTCTGCTTCAAGCCCTACAGCTTTTGCATGTTGGAAAAGACTAACTTAACTCTCCCTTGGTCCCAATACCGAATGCCTGAATCAGAATCTCACTGCTCAGCTTGGGGACGTACAATTGAGTACAGCCAAGACAACAGGGTCATGCCAAACAAGTGTGGCTTCCCTGAGGATGGCTACAAAAAAGGATAGCCCAATACCACAATAAGATTTAACTAGTGCATCCCAGGGAAGAGCAATGTTTAAGGAATATGAAAATGAGGTCAGACAATGCACAGTTGAATTCAATGAATAGCTTTAGCCTGGGGACAGCAAGACTTGGGAATCCTAACAGACACGTAGGATAGAAAATAAACACGAGGACAAAGGAGTCAAAGTTACAAGGCAGTTTTTGGTTCAATATAGCAAGTATCCTATAGCAATATTTTATTTTGAAACATTTGTCTATGAGATAATCCATTTATATTATTACTCAACAAACTTGCAGAGCTGGAATTTAAATTTTCCTTTAGTAGACAGAAGACCAAACGCTAAGGAATTTGCTGAATGCCCAATAACAAATAGCTAATCTGTAAAAGAATCACAGCTTGCTCCAGTGTGCACTTGGATTCAAAGCCTTTTTCCTTGTTAATACTCCTTTGTATTGGTTTGATTTGTGGTGAGCTCTCATTCATACAGTGTATTTCAATAGTGACTAAACATTTGTAACAGACAGACTATAAAAAAATCACTATTTGGGGTAGAAGATTTATAATATCACCTCTCTGATGATATCCAACCATAATATTTTGTAAGATCACTATTTTTATTCAGCGACTTTATTTTGAAAGTATTCATTACAAGCAAAGACAACTACTTTCTTCCATCTATCAAAGATTTCACAATTTTGATCATTTCTAAAAGAAAATGTTCTCTCTACATAGTATCAAATTGTAGGTAAAAATTATTTTCTTTTTTGTCCTTAAGAAACTTAGTTCATCTTTAAATAAGAGAGCTAATGATAACAAATATATTCAAATCTGAGAAATACAGTTTTCTAGAAAGAGTTGTAGAAATGACCACAATTAATAAAAAAGAAAAAAAGCTCAAATAGAATTTTAAAAAGTAAAACCTATTCAAGATTAAATATTGCTTGTGGCTTCAACCTGTGTCGCTGACTTACAAATATAACAACTATTAAGAATGTGAATACTCTATTAAATATTACTTTCAGATTCCAGATGCATCTGTCCAAGAAACTACATGAAAAGGAATTCAGGAGGAAACGAGGAGATGATGAAGAGGCTGGAGTTCTGTGCCTGCCTCCACTTCTGTCAATAGTTTGGATCAGATTTGTTTTACCATTCATTCATTGAATTTGCATGAAATTTCATTAAAAAAATTCCCATTTCCAGAAGAAAGGGAGGGAGAGAGGAAAGCGGGTAAAAAGGAAGAAGGAAAAATACACACGCCACTCTTTCAGAGCTTTCCAGAATCCTCATTCTCAATGGATCCATCATTGCACTCAAAAACTGTGCAATCGAAATAATATATGTACACATAATTAATGTTGTCATAGAGCTTAATATTATCATGGCATTTAGAAAAGTCTGTTGAAAAACTTAAGACATGCATTAAATAAAATTAAAATCATAAGATAGAGAACGGCAATACATTATATAATCACTCAGGATTATATATTTTCCTTTAAAACTTGTTTGTATGGTTTACAAAATACAAACATGAAATATTTGGGAAGAAAGCTCTGAAAGGAAAAAATGAGAACAGATGTCATGTTGAAATAATTATGTATAAATCCATTTAATCTTTGAAATAAAAATGAAAAATGACCCTTATGAAAAGAAACTCTTTAATGAACGCCATCTGCAAGTTAAAGTTAGCTTCAGTCAATTCTCTGTGAAGTGCTATCCTTAATAATGAAGGGTTTTCTATCATTAACAGAGCCAAACAGCCATGTAAATTAAACTAGAGTATACAATATTACTAAGAATATAAAGTTTTGTAACTATAAGCTTTTATTTAAGGTATGCAGATTCCATACCAATATTTTATGTAGGAAGACTAATAACACTTGTTTAAATTTTTAACTTCAGCCATACTCTTACAGATTTCTAAAATATTAGTTGTAATACATGATTTTTCTAATAAAGTTTTATTTGAAAGAAAACACATTGGCCAGGCATGGTAGCTCACACCTGTAATCCCAACACTTTCGGAGGTTGAAGCGGGTGGATCACAAGGTCAGGAGTTCGAGACCAGCCTGACCAATATGGTGAAACCCCATCTCTACTAAAAATACAAAAATTAGCTGGGCGTGGTGGCGCGCACCTGTAGTCCCAGCTACTTAGGATGCAGAGGCAGAATTGCTTCAACCCAGGAGGCAGACGGAGCTTGCAGTGAGCCAAGATCAAGTCACTGCACTACAGCCTGGGGGACAGAGCAACATTTAGTCTCAAAATAAATAAATAAATAAAAATAGAAAACACATTTTACTACACTTCAGTACAAGAGAAGTCTGAAACAATGACATTCAACAAAAACAAAAAAATTAATTTTTACACACTAGTTGCTTTTCTTCATGTAGTCAATATAGATATGTAATATGCTATATCTATACTATGAAAAACATATGAAAGCCAACTGGAAATAGTTTTTAAAAAAATTTATAAGTTTATAAAAAGCTAAAATTAAGTACTCCATAATCACTTAAAAATTTAATAAGCCACAAAATCTTTGTATTGGAAGGAATTGGGAATGCTGGTATATCTTCTTGCATCTACCCCATCTAATCCAATCTAATAAACTGGACCCCAAAGCACCACCAACCTCCCTCTGGGAACTTGGTAATCAGCTACAGTATATGGGAATAAAGCTTGTTTTGCTAGATTTAGAGTTACTACACTTCTACACCAAGTATACCTACATGAAGATACTTCAGACTAACTTTATTGCCTGCCTTTTTTGCCTTTCAAATAATTCAGCCATTCAATTAGAATTTATTCAGTTGCTCAATTTTTTAAAAAAAGTTTTTCATGAATAACCATGCTGAACCTAACCATGTATTTATGAGGAAAACAAAATTATATTGTGTACCTGCTATATGTTTGGCACTTTGACAGATGCTGTAAGCAAATTATCTCAAGATTAAGTAATAACATTTGGAGATAGGAAATATTGTCCCCATTAAATAGAGAATGAAAAGGCACAGAGATGCTAAGTAACTTTCTCTAGATCACAGAGCCTGTAATCAACATCTATGCTGATCCCAAACTGTATAGTATACCAGTGACTTTTGCCTCCAATAAGGCAGAAAAGCAGCATAAGACAGGATGTCTATCACATAGACCAATAGAACAGAACAGAGAGCCCAGAAATAAACCTATGCACATACGGTCACCTAATCCTTAACAAGGGCACAGAATAAACAACGGGGAAAGAATATCTCTTTAATAAATGGTGCTTGGAAAACTGTATATCCATACACACAAAAATAATATTGACTGTTATCTTAACCATATACAAAATTAGCTCAAAATGAACTAAAGACTTAAATGTAAGACCTGAAGCCATAAGACTCCTCTAATAAAACACAGAAAAAGACGTTCGTATTGGCAATGATTTTATGGGTATGACACCGAAAGCATAGGCAACAAAAGCAAAAGTAAACCAGTAGGACTCCATCAAACTAAAAGGCTTCTCCACAACAAAGGAAGTGATCAATGAAATGAAAATGCAACCTACAGAATAGGAGAAAATAACTGCACATCATACACCCAATAAGAGATTAATATCCAAAATATATCGGGAACTTATACAACAGCAAAAAATAAGTAACTTGATTTAATGGGCAAAGAACTATTTTTAAAGAAGACATACAAATGGCCAACAAGTACATGAAAAGGTGCTCAACTTCAGTAATCATCGGGGGAATGCAAATAAAAATCATAATGAGATATTCCCTCACACCTATTAGGATGGATACTACCAAAAAGATAACAAGTGTTGGCAAGGGTGTGGAAAAACGGGAACCCTTACATGCTGTTAGTTGGAATGTAATTTAGTAAACTGATTACGAAAAACAACACTGAGATTCCTCAAAAAATTAAAAACAGAACTGCCCTAAGATCCAGCAATCTCATTTATGGGTATACATGCAAAGGAAATAAAAACAGCATGTCACAGAGATATCTGCCCTCCCATGTTTATTGCAGCACTATTTACAAAGCCAAGACATTGAAACAACCTAAGTGTTCAACAATATATAAATGAATAGAGAACATGTGATGTGTGTATACGTATGTGTATGCATACACAATGAAATACTATTCAGCCATAAAAAGGAGAAAATCCTACCATTTGCACAACATGGGTGAACCTGTAGGATATCATGCTAAGTGAAGTAAGCCATACCACATGATCTCACTTACATGTGGAATCTAAGAAAGTTGAACTCATAAAAACAGAGGGTAGAATGGTGATTGTCAAGCGCTGGAAGGTGGAGGGAATAGGGAGATGTTGGTCCAAAGGTAGAAACTTTCAGTTACAAGATGGATAAGTTCACATGTTCTGGGGATCTAATTTACAATATAGTTAAAAATACTGTATCATTTACTCAAAGTTTGCTAAGAGAGCAGACTTTAAATATGGTCGCCACCACCCCCTAACTCCACCACACACAGGTAACTGTGATCGATGTGTTAGTTTGATTGTGGTCATTATTTCACAATGTATATGTATATCAAATCATCACATTGTATTCTGTGAATATATACGATTTTATTTTCAATTATATCTCAATAAAGCCAAACAAAAAAGAAAACAATGGGATGTCTATGATGAGGTCAGGAAATGAAGACCACACAACAGAGTAAGGAAATGCTAAACTGTGAGGTGCCATGTGTGAGCAGCTCAGGTAAATGAGAATGAAGCTGTATAGATTCAGAAAGCTTTGTGAAAGAGAGGGGCCTGGAAATGAGGAATGAAAGATGAACAGGATTCTAGTAAGCGCAGAAGAGAATTTAGCTCATCCCAAGGACTGGAAGAGGATGAAGGTGGGAAGGAATCTGGCAGGCTCAAAGAAAACAGGAGGTAGCGACTGGAGTAAGGAGAGGGTGTGCACAAAGAAACCATAAGAGGCCTGGGTTATCCCTGGAGGTAGACTCCCATAATAGAATGGACAAAATTCACACAGCAAAGATAGAGAAAAACTGCTGAGGGGACAGAGAAGGATTAATAAGAAGCAGCGGTTTGGGCAGCATGGACCATACTTCCTCTTTTCTATTTCCCCTTTTCCATTTCCTCTGACGCTTATCCCTCCTTCACACCAAATTCAAATGTTTGTACAGAAACACTGATCCTATATTCATTCTCTCTCTCAATAAAGCAGTTTGTGAAAATAAATGTTGGGGGAAGAAATAAAGGTAGCAGAAAACTCTGTCCTTGAGTCGGCAAGCAGTAGGGAACCATTATCACTCCTTTGTCAGGTATCAGCCAGTAGATAAATACATATTTTGAAGAAAGGATTTACATGCTAGTTCCTGCTCAAAAAAAAAAAAAACAAAACTCTGTAACCTACACATGTGTGGAATGGCAATGGTCCCTGGCACGTGGCCAATAGCTCAAGGAATATGAATCATGCCTGGAAAGGAAAAAATTTAGACATATATAAATAAGGTGGTCTGAGGTCAAAGAGTTAATTAAACTTTTAGGAACTGCTACTTCCATTAGAGAAATATTGTTAGATAAAGCCAGATCTGTGGGAAACAAAGCTAGAATTGCCAGTACCATTCAATATATTTATTTTGTAACCAATAAATCAATAAAAAAGTTTAAAGAGTATCTGTCATGCATATAATAATTAGGTTGAACTCAGAATAAAGAAAAAATTAAGAGATGTGGTTCCTGACCTCATGAAACTTATATTCTATTTTTAACTTG